>NC_047574.1:13566083-13869416 GCF_011004845.1 Esox lucius | reverse complement strand
TCAGTGGTCAGAGATGAGTTAAAGAAGGATGTGATAAATGGAAGATCTACAGAGATGGTCTGGAGAAGGCAGGAGGTTATTACATTGGGGGGGTTTGTGTTTTCATGTGACTGGACATCACTAGTTGCAGGATGAGGGACCAGTGGACTTAAAAGCCTGAGTGAATGACGTGTGGATGTCCTTCCAAGTGTTTGTCCAGAAAAATCAGCAGAGAGTTACGATGGATAAGAAGGGGAGAGGTAATGGTGATGAACAGTTTCTTGGAGTAAGTTAAAATGTGTAGCCACGGTAGGCTTTACATTTTTATACTTAGGAAATAACCAGTAATGTTACCTAAAAATGTGATTTGTAATTGTATATACAAAGAAAGGTAGCCAACTTACAAAGAAATGTTTTTATGGGCAAATAATTATTTGTACAAATTAACTGATGATTTTGACTTTTTTAGTTAATCTACATGAGAGCAACGATAGACATACAAACCAAAATAGACAACAAATACCCCTACCTTTATTGTCTCTGAGGGTCACCAGTGATGTCCCTGCAGAAAAGATGATAATAGCTCAAACCATCTTTCTAAAATATGTGAATAAATAATGCAATGATGCATTGTTGCAATCTTCTTTCTCTTTCCTCTACTGCTCTTCTATCATCTCTCCCATCTCTGTATCCTTCTCCATTTTTGCCTTTAGATCCTAACTCTACTGTTGTCCCTTTGCACATCTTATTACTCTGACTGTGCCCTTCCGCCCTGCTCCATGGCGAAGTGATTCTCTGTGATCTCACAGAACACTGCTCCATGGCGAAGTGATTCTCTGTGATCTCACAGAACACTGCTACATGCAGCTGAGCAGAATGGGGGAAACTAAACCTTAACCTCCAGTGGCTCATCCTCCTTACATTCCCTCCACACTACTTTCTATTTCTCTTCATCTACGGTTAACACTTTAAAGTCTAGTAAAGTTGCCTCATTTAATTCATAATATAAACCTATTGATACTTGAGAAGTAGGTATGTCTTATAAGTCTGATGATATTTTGGCCAATTATCTGACCTGCCTCGATTTCTTAGAACTTGCCCACCACATAAACCAGAAGCCACTATGCTAATCCCAGTCACACTTAAATATTATCACAAATACGTTTACAAGAACTTCATCCATTTCAGCTAATGTTCACATAAGCAAGACGAATGTTTAATGGATTTATATTTTTACCGTCACCTGGTGAAGAAGCCTGAAAGCAGGTTGTTGAAAATGTCCTTCTCTCTCCTGACTCCAAGTGGAGTCCATAGTGTCATACTCCCAGTGGAAACAGAGAGCCCTTGAGTTAATATTAGCAAAACACTGGGGTCACACAGGTTGTTGAGGAAGTTTCATTGAAACCCTGTATTATTGAATGAAAAGATCAGCACATTTGCTGAGACTAAACAATTAGATGTTTTCAATGCATTCCTTTTCTACAATATGGGCCTCTCCTAAGAAAGTGGTCTCAGCTGACTCTCATTAAAATCCCCAATTTTCATTGTACTTAGTTGCAGCTGTTTTGTGAGACTTAATATGAACTTGATCACCTAACAGCTGACGACACACAGTCTTCATTCTAAACAGACTAGCTGACTAATTAACCTGTACAGTATGAAGATCCCAATTGCTCCCAGCATCCCACACTCTTCGCCACAGACTAACAGTATCATCAGGGGAATCCCCATAGTGGTGGACATAAACATATACCTAAAACATCAGGCTTACCAAAAACAACAGTTTGGAACATCTTTTAAAATATGGAATGCCCCAGAGAGCTCAGCTATCTCGTGTGATTTAGTAAGCCAAGGAAGACCAGAAATATACTGTCTGATAGATCAGGAACACTTTTCCGGCCAGTAAGGCATGGAGGTGTTACTGTGACTATCACTGTTATCAGCACAACTACAGTGGCAATACTGCAATATGCAAACCACTAGTCAGCCTCAGAAACAGGACAGCCAGGTTATAGTTTGATACAAAAGTATCTAAAAGGGTGCTGGAAAACAGTGTTGTGGGTAGATGACAAAAAACTGAACATGTATCATGGCAAGAGAAAAGTGATGAGAAAAGAATCAACTGTCCTAATATGCAAACTAATACTAAAAATAAGCGCTTAATTCAGACACTGTAATTATCTTTGCCCAGAGTTGAGGAGTAACTTGTACAAATAATCTGTACAAGTAATCCGTACAAAAAATAGTAGGCTTTAATAATCTGTTAGGTAAAATAGACCCATTGTAATCGGATTACAAAAAAAAAAAAAAAAGCAAGCCTAGTTCAGCCGGCCCACAATTAGAAGTGATGAATGTAGTTGGCCTCCCTGGATTCGGACTCGGGTCTCCCAAGTAAGAGGCTGTGTCTTGAACCACTATGCCTTTTGTCATTTTGTCATGCATTTACATTACGCTAAGTTTGAATATTTCGCTAGACATCATTAAACTGGCTAACGTTTCTTATAAAGTTTACCTCCACCACAAATAGCATCTATGAAGTGTATGACTTTTGCCACTGGCCATTTTAAAAGCTTATAAGCCAGTAATATTTCGCTAGACACCATTAAGCATTGAGTTAGACTGACTAACGTTTCGAATTAAGTTTACCTCCACCACAAATAGCTATGAACTGTATGGCTTTTGCAGTTTTAAGAGCTTATTAGCCATTCGTGAATGACACTGATACAATTACTATCAATATAGGTGACGATAACTAACTTTTTAGAGAAATGTGTATCCCGCAAGGTTTTTGTCTATCCTGAATAAATCCTAATGCATAATTTGTTTCCCTGTGCCGGAAATCGAACGGGGAACCTGTGTCTCTAAACACTATGCTATTTAACAAGGGGTAGTGAGAAGATATTTTTGTATTTTCCTTTGTAAAGCACATTGAATTGCTTTGATGTATGAATTGTGCTATATAAATAAACTTGCTTGCTTGCTTCTAGGCAGGGATGGAGACAGGAACGACAGGGCCTGGGACAGAATTTAACATTTAGGACCCAAACCATGCGCCAAAAAATCTATTAATAGTAATTATATTCCTGTCTAAAAAAATTGTCATAAATGTTTTGTTGTTTAATGTTTTAATTCAACACAGGTACTGTAATTAATTATGTCACTTCTTTTCAAATCATAACCTACTCAGTCCCGATCAGCCATTACTTAACTGCGACACATACTTTCTCTTTTGATTTGTCTTACCATTTCTGTGCTCCTATTTTTGGTTGCATTGTGGCAAAACCAGATTTACAGTACTATAGTTAGACACATTTATTGGTTAAATTTGAACACGTTTTTAGCTGCACTATGTAGGATTTATTCAGTAAAAAAAAACTATTAAAGCATTTTGCAATTACTCACCCTTCAGGTTCCCTCACCAATGCCCAACAGAGAATCAGGTTCCAAACAAAAATAGCGTTAGCCTTGCTAATGTTAGCTTAGGGTTCCTGGTAGCAAGCTACATAAAGACTTCGCTTTACCATAGTAGTGTATGCTCTAGTAGACATGGCAGTCCTTGCCTCTGCCGTTATAGTTTCTTACAGTAAGCAAACTTGCTCCTTATGGCATACATATGCTATATATAGCACCATCCAGGTAAAATGCGCGTGCACATAAAAAGCCAAAGAGGAAAGGCTGCTTCGCAGCGATTGGCTGGAACGGGATTGGTAGTAGCAGCATGCTCCAAAAATGACATTGCAGTGGCACTTCAATTCTTTTTTTCTAGTACAGCATTAACAAAGTTAAGTTGGCGCTTGTGTTTAGGGTATCACCCTGATTGGCTGTTGGTGTTAAGGTATCACTCTGATAGGCTGTAGGTGTTAGGGTATCATTGATTGGCTGTTGGTAGAACAAACCATTTTTACAGAAAAAGGTTTAATCAATTCTTATTTTTAATAACAGTTAACCGTCTCGAAAGTACTAAATACTAACATTGACTGTAATTAATAATTATATTTAAGACAACCAAATGGGGCCCCCTAGACAAACGTCCACGCTGTCGTCGTCCGTCCATGGTTGTCGTCAGTGCTTCTAGGCCGGCTCTGTTTACTCGGTCCGGCAAAAATGTAGGTTTACTGCTTGGATTACCTTATTTGGAAAAGAGTAGGTGAGCAAAATAATTGCGACACGTTGCATGTTGTTATTTTTTCCCCATGTTTTAAAAACATTGTTATCTGAACCCAAATAACAGTTGGGCACCTCAAACATTGTGTGTGATCAACATGTGCACGAAGGTGTGCGCTTAACCAGGGGGGTAAAAAGTACAAAGTAGAAGTACTAGGCTGTGTTCACCAGTTTTGGGAAGTTCCTAAAGAAGGGTTAAATGACCATGTAAACAGAGTTCATAACTCATCAGTGTCCTTAATTGATAATTTACACTCTTCCTTTTTATTTAATTGATCACTAGTTAGTTTTGAACTCCCTTTACCTGGTTATTTAGATCTTAATTAGATACTTCCCAAAAGTGGTGAACACAGCCGAACCCAGTTGAGTACTTTTACTTTGTAATTTTTACACCTCTGCGCATAACCAGTATAGTGACGGATGAAGCGCTAGTTTAATTTTCTCCGGTTTTGGCTCGTAGAAACAGTGACCCATATTCAATGTGATTTAGTAATCTACTATCGAAGCGTCTTTCGCAGAACAATGATAGGCGATTCCTGGTTTTTTATCTATTTCAGATATGACTCGTTTTAAAGATTAGGCAACTGTTTGTCAGATAGCTTTAACATGGGGATGCCTTCAAGATTAAACATATCGAATTTATCACAATATTTGAGGAGGAAAGGTGTGTGGGGAAGCACTCTGCCAAAGGATGAATTGCATTTGATGCAGCCACCTTAACAACTCCATACAATAGGCCATGTGATACTGCTTGCCCTGGAAATTGTCTATTTCATAACCGGGTATCTGTGTATGTAATCCTCCAGAAGATTGGTTACGTCAGGTATGCTCTGATTGTACATGACTTGTACAGTATGTTAACCTCGTGAATATAATTTGTTATTTCAGATGTTACGTTTTTGTGAGATATATTCTGTTTCAACTGTGCGAAGACAAGTGCTCTGCATTTGTTTAGTTTACTAGACCTAAGGGACATCGTAGACCTCGCCAGGCCAATATCCACAAAAAATATGAAGTCACAGAGGGAATAACATCAGTCTTTAAAGATGCACTAGGTTGGATTTTTTTAAGTAACAAACAGTTTTGTCCCCTATAAACATGTTGTGTTAGCTAAAGAGGTCCTCTAAGAGTTTTTTTTTAGCAACACAGACAGTTCAGTGCTAGTGGAATGTCAATTTATAATTTTTTGGAGAATGCGCTACTCTCCAGCCAATTCTGTTCTAGCAATCACTTTCCAGCCAATCGCATTGTGTAAGGCAGGTCTCCCTCCTTGGCTTATTTTCTGATTGCATCTTTTACCTGGATGAGATATATAGCATAAGTATACCATAGGGAGGGAAGTGTGCTTACTGTAAGAACCTATAATGGCAGGTAGAGACCAGGATGACAAACTGCCAATTCCTCTAGTACAGCATACACTACAAAAACTGCAAAGAGAAAGAAGATTCTCTATAGCTAGCACCCAGGAATCCTAATTCCCAAGCCTAAGAATAACGTTGAACTCTGAGTTTGTGACTTTTTTGGAACAGGTAATTCTATTTTTCATATTATTATTCAGAACTTCATTCTCTATCGGGCATTGGTGCGGAACTGCTTTCTGACCGTTGAGTAATAGCAAAATGTTGTAATTGTTTTTTACTGAAAAAATCCTACATAGTGCAGCTTTAAAGCAACGTACTTTGTCTTGTGCTATCTATGGGCGTCTTGTTTTGTCCGTTCTCTGTTCTTTTCTGTTTGTTTTTAATCACTAAACCTCAACTGTATTTGTACATAAAAATGTATATACAGGGCCCAGCTGTAAAAGAGACCTTGGTCTCAGTCTGTGTTCCTTGTTGAAATAAAGGTTTTATAATAATAATACCCTTTTTCGAGAAATTGCCATTTCTTTTTCAAAAATGTTTTTGAAGCAATAAAAAATATATATTAAACACCAATAATAGAATAGGCTAACGCATCTTTAGACTTGGGGTTATGTTTAGATATAAAGTCAGATTCTGGAAGATCAAGAGTTATTGAATGAATTGGAATGACTGTATATCTGATAGACCTTTAGCGGGTAATGTAGAGAGGTAGACAAATCATGGTGAACCTTTTTCAAAGGCACTGTACATAACCCATAAGATAAAATGCAAAATCTTAAAAAAACATTGAGTGGTGTTCAATTGGTTATATTCCTATTTGTCTTCTAATGCCTCTTAATATGAAATTAATCAAAAACTATTTAAAAGTAATCGGATAACGTTACTGAGTTTGAGTAATCCAAAAGTTACGTTACTGATTACAAATGTGGACAGGTAACTTGTAACTGTAACTGACTACATATAAAAAGTAACCTACCCAACTTTTGGAGTACAGAGCCAATAAAAGAATAAATGCTTAACTGTCCCAGATGGCAATGGATGTACAGTACATGTGTATTGTATTTCTTGATCACCTGTTTATGGGAATAGCACTCGTCTTCTCTGCATTAAAGCCAAGAGGCAATGTGTTCAGGATATTGTGGTTAGAGACCCCAGTCAAATCTCTTCCTCTATTGAGTGCTTTGAGATAGTTCATACTGTAACATGTTCAATGGATTGGATAGAAACTAACTGTAAGAAGCTCAAAAGCTCTAATGCGTATGCAAATTATTCTTTACAGTTAAATTTTCTTTCCTATATGGACAGACTTATTGGCAGGGAGAAAGTGGCTGTGCAAAGTTTGTTGCTCACATAACAAAACCAGGATAGAATATATATTATAGTCTATTATTAGTATGTGGAAGTATGCGCATCGTTAAAGGTCAAATTACGTGTGAAACTGACCTCAAATTAACTTCAATGTAGTCTTACCCAGCCTCTAAAAAAATTATGTATATCATTGTGATCAGTGTGACCAGTTTGTTTCCATGATGCACTGCTAAAAAGGATTATAAATTACAACCCTGTTTCCAAAAATGTTTGGACGCTGTGTAAAATGTAAAGAAAAACGGAATGCAATGATGTGCAAATCATTAAAACCCTATATTCAGTAGAAAATAGTACAAAGACAACATATCGAATGTTGAAACTGAGAAATGTTACTGTTTCTTGTAAAGTATATGCCCACTTAAAAAAAAAGCTGGAACAGGGGCAACAAAAGTCTGGAAAAGTTGTGTAATGCAAAAAAAAAATGCAACAGGCAACAAGTCAGTAATATGATTGGGTATAAAAAGAGCCTCCCAGGGAGGATGACTCTTTCAGAGGCACAGGTGGTGAGGGGTTCACCACTGTGTGAAAGACTGCGCGGGCAAATAGTGCAACAATTTAAGAATAACGTTTGTCAACTCAACATAAAAGAGTTTGGGGATCTCATAATCTGCGGTACATGAAATCATTAAAAGATTCAGAAAATCTGGAGAAATCTCTGTACGCAAGGGACAAGGCCAAAAACCAATTTTGGATGGCCCTGATCTTCGGGCCCTCAGGCGACACTGCATTAAAATCAGAGACGATTCAGTAGTGGACATCACTGCATGGGCTAAGGAACACTTCTGAAAACCACTGTCTGTGAACATAGTACTTCACTGCATCCACAAATGCAAGTTAAGTTCTACCTTGCAAAGAAGAAACCATATATAAACAAGACTTAGAAATGCTGCTGCTTTCACTGGGCCCGAGCTTATTCAAGATGGACTGAGGCCAAATGGAAAACTGTCCTGCAGTCTGGTTAATCAAAATTTGAAATTCATTTTGGGAATCATGGACACCGTGTTCTCTGGACTAAAGTGGAGAAGGACCATCCGGCTTGTTATCAGCGAACAGCTCAAGACCCCAAACTGTTGAGCAGCTGAAATCCTATATCAAGCAAGAATGGGAATATATTTCACTTTCAAAACTACAACAGTTGGTCTCCTCAGTTCCCAAACATTTACAGAGTATTGTTAAAAGAAGAGGTGATGCAACAGTGGTAAACATGCCCCTGTCCCAACTTTTTTGAAACATGTTGCTGGCATCAAATTCAAAATGGGCGTGTATTTCTCCAAAAACAATAACATGTTGTCTTTGTACTAATTTCAATTAAATATAGGGATGAATCATTTGCACATCACTGCATTCTGTTTTTATTAGCATTTTACGCAGCATCCCAACTTTTTTGCAAACAGTGTTGTAAAAGGTTAAGGTTATTTGCAGGTCAAGTTAACCTGGACATCATGGATGTTGCTCTTTTTTGTACTGGGTTGTGTGTTTATCTAATAAAATTACATATACAGTATTTAATGATTTCTAAATAAGTTCTGGGTCCATTATTATTCAATTACAAGTCTGAATATTGCCATATGTGTAATATAACCATTCAACAGATAACACAAAACCAAACTGTAAATATCAAACAATTATAACTGAACTGACTATGTGCGTGGTGCCACTCGCCTTGTGTGGTAATGAAAGGTTGTTCCTCACTGTAATCTTGAGTTGTGTGACTGAGCAAACAGTTTGTGATTCATTATGAGTGGTTATCCTGTCAGTATTCCCCTTGTGCTATATTTCACCAGACCTTGAGTCACTTGCCAGAGAAACAAGTACTGAAACACACATAATATGCATAGACTGCTAAGGGCTTGTTAAAACCAAGATTATAACCTCTGTGGTTATTGCAGTAATTTATACCACAAGTTTCAGAATCAAAGTAAGTTTCAGAACATTACAACAAATACATATTGTAAAAACTTTTTACAAACATCTATCTCTTCAGATTCTGCATTGACTGTGTCGGGACAAGCAAAGTTCAGCCATAATCTTTCTTTTTGCAAGTTACTGGTCAAGTATGCCCTACCCTTACAAAGTTCAAAATATGCTTATGACTTGATTTTTCCTAATGAGCCTGTTACAAACAAAAACCTATAACGGGGAGATACGAGAAGGAGCAGATGAAATACCAGTGTGCTGACCCCATGCTTATACAGGGAGAGTTTGAGCCACACCCCAATATCAGAACTACCGTTGCTTGTTATGCCAGTCTCATGCATCCTATTCCTTCTGGACAGACTATGATACCCAGTTCTGTTTATGTAGACCTGTCCACAAGAGATTAGCTCCCTTAAACCCAAAATTCTGGGGCACTGGTTGGGTTCCAATAATGATGAAGTAGTACAGAAAAAGCAGCAGGCTCCGGACCTTGTACGGTAAGTGTTGAATAGCCCTGGATAAGCTGTTATCCTTCTCCTATAGGTGTTGCACCATGCCTCAGATGGAAAGAAGGTTTTTTAGTTAATCATTCTAGGCCTTTCAACACAAATTTACATTGTAGACGGTGGACAACCTTTACTTTCGGAGCATGGGGTGTCCTGCTCAAGCCCAAAGAACTTCACCCGTCCCGCTCTGTTGCAACTACACTGAACAAAATTATAAATGCAACACTTTTGTTCTTGCCCCCATTTATCATGAGAAGAACTCAAAGATCTGAGACTTTCTCTATGTACACAACAGGCCTATTTCTCTCAAATTGTTCACAAATCTGTCTTAATCTGTTTCAATGAGCACTTCTCCTTTGCAGAGATAATCCATCCACCTAACAGGTTTGGCATATCAAGATGCTGATTAGACAGCATTATTATTGCACAGGTGTGCCTTAGGCTGGCCACAATAAAAGGCCACTCTAAAATGTGCAGTTTCACTGTATTAGGGAGGTCCTGGGGGGTCCGAAAACCAGTCAATATCTGGTGTGACCACCATTTACCTCACGCAGTGCAATGTGACCACCATCTCCTTCGCATAGAGTTGATCAGGTTGTTGATTGTGGCCTGTGGAATGTTGGTCCACTCCTCTTCAATGGCTGTGCAAAGTTGCTGGATATTGGCAGGACCTGGAACACGCTGTCGTATACGCCGATCCAGAGCATCCCCAACATGCTCAATGTGAGTATGCTGGCCATGCAAGAACTGGGATGTTTTCAGCTTCCAGGAATTGTGTACAGATCCTTGCAACATGGGGCCGTGCATTATCAACATGAGGTGATGGTTGTGGATGAATGGCACAAAAATGGCCCTCAGGATCTGGTCACGGTATCTCTGTGCATTCAAAATGCCATCTATCAAATACACCTGTGTTCGTTGTCCATAACACACGCTTGCCCATACCATAACCCCACCACCACCATGGGCCTCTCGATCCACAACGTTGACATCAGCAAACCGCTCACCCACACGATGCCATACGCTGTCTGCCATCTGCCCTGTACAGTGAAAACTGGGATTCATCCATGAAGAGAACACCTCTCCAAAGTGCCAGACGCCATCGAATGTGAATATTTGCCCACTCAAGTCGGTTACAACGATGAACTGCAGTCAGGTTGAGACCTCGATGAGGACGACGAGCATGCAGATGAGCTTCCCTGAGACGGTTTCTGACAGTTTGTGCAGAAATTCTTTGGTTATGCAAACCGATTGTTGCAGCAGTTGTCCAGGTGGCTGGTCTCAGACGATCTTGGAGGTGAAGATGCTGGATGTGGAGGTCCTGGGCTGGTGTGGTTACACGTGGTCTGCGGTTGTGAGGCCGGTTGGATGTACTGCCAAATTCTCTGAAATGCCTTTGGAGACGGCTTATGGTAGAGAAATGAACATTAAATTCACAGGAAACAGCTCTGGTGGACATTCCTGCAGTCAGCATGCCAATTGCACACGCCCTCAAAACTTGCGACATCTGTGTCATTGTGCTGTGTGATGGAACTGCACATTTTAGAGTGGCCTTTTATTGGGGCCAGCGTAAGGCACACCTGTGCAATAATCATACTGTCTAATCAGCATCTTGATATGCCACAGCTGTGAGGTGGATGGGTTATCTCGGCAAAGGAGAAGTGCTCACAGATTTAGACAGATTTGTGAACACTATTTGAGAGAAATAGGTCTTGTGTACACAGATCTTTGAGTTCAGCTCATGATAAATGGGGCAAAAACAAAAGAGTTGCGTTTATAATTTTGTTCAATGTAGCTGTAGTATAAGCTTCACTGATTGATTTAGTAGTATATCATTTTGTTGTTTATGACCTTACTTATTGAAGATATTGAACATATTGTTGGGACGGTCTTTTAAGTTGTTTTTCATATTGTATTGCCTTCTATGTATCTTTCTGCGTAAATAAATCTGAACTAAATCACAGACTGTGGGAATCAGCTTTGTAGTGCAGGAATTTCTACATTATACTGTAAAACACTTTGTGACAGATACTATATTAAAAGAAAATCAGAGTGAAAGTGCAAATTAAAACCAGTTGCAGGGCAAGACCCCTCAAGCAGTGGCTGAGGCAGAAGATTTCTCCACAAGCCAGGAGACAAGGAAGAGAAACTATGGGCTTCTGGTAATACTGACCCAGAACAAACAAATACAATACATCCACGATGCTCTTTTATTGCCTTCCCCTTTTATGTGATAACAGCTGTTTCCAGGAAAAAAGCTGGAGCACAACTTGAACTCTGAGCCCCTTTGAATGTGATCAAGGAAGACAACCACATCTAACGATTCTCTAAGGGGTCATGGAAACTGTGTGTCACATTGTGAAAGATGAAAAATAAATATTGCCTGGTGTGCATATCGAGGTTGCTCTGCTGCTGGTATGTTGTGTTTTTTTTGGGCTGGACACACACAAGTCACTGATCATTATTCTACACTTTCCAAATGAGCTGAGGTGGGTTTAATTAACACAAAGCCCATACTAAAAAAAAATCATTAATATTTGACAGAACAGCTTGGGTTAAGATATTAGGATTATAGGTGAAGTTAGGGTTAAGCAAGGTTGTGGACATGAAACTAGGTTTAGGAATAGAAATACAGCTCTGGAAAGAAACAGGAGACTACTGCACCTTCTTCTTTCCTTTCCAAAAAAGTTGAAAAGGAAAGTTTTGAGTGAGGAACAGAAGCATTCAATTTACAGTGGTCTCATAATTTTAACCCTTCTGTTCCTTACCTTCCTTTTCAATTTTTTAAGAAAGGAAAGAAAAATGTGCAGTGGTCTCTTAATTTTTTCCGGAACTGAATGTCTGGGGTTAGGATTGAGCTGTGGTGTGGACATTTATCTAGTTTTGGATTAGTGGACAATTAGTTTAACATCTATACCATAGAAAAATATAACCTTTTGTTAATTCTTTTGAAGAAATCTGAAAGCATTTTTATTCCACATCACTAGATACAGGAGTAAAACTGTCAATGCCGTACATTGACAGTGCTGTCTGATATGTGCTTTGTGACAAAATGTTGCCAGAAGGGGAGGAGCAAGATGCAGCAACCAGAAATATTGGCATTAAACTTTTCAGTAAGGGGCCCTACATCTTCTTCGGCTAAAGCTGGGACACAGTTCTTTCACCCTGCCTCACACCTCTACCCACACTGCTTGGAGGCTTAAGCCTGGTCTTCAAATTTAGCACTATAGTCAAAAATATTGATAAACAGTTTTTATTTTAGTCTTGTTTCACACATAGAGATTGTTTTGACACTTCTTGCTGTATTTTTGTTTGAGAAAATATTTCCCACACTGTGCCTTTGTAAAATTCTTTATCTAGACCCCTTTACTTTCTCCACATATTATGTTATATATTTAATCAATACCAAATAATTAGATCGTTAAAACAAGTTTTTAGAAATTTGTGCCAATTTACTGGCACCCTTTACGGCTTGGTTTTTGCTCTGACATGCTGTCTAAAGTGTGGGACCTCATGTAGACGTGTGCCTTTCTAAATCAAGTCCAATTTGACACAGATGGACTCCAATCAAGTTTTAAAGAAATTAACAAAAGAACCCAAGATTAACCTGAGATCTGAATACTTATGTACATGAGATATTTAAGTTTTTTATTTTTAATACATTGGTACATACACATTTTTTTAAACATGTTTTTCTCTTGGTTATTATGGGAAAAATAAAAAGGCCATAACACAACAAAATGTGCATAACTTAAATGGGTCTGAATACCTTCCTAGGGCACTGAATGATATGAAGTTCTTTCAAATAGAATGTTGTCGGCTTTGTTGTAACTAACAAATAACTCATAGTTAAATGTATTTCCTAAGACAATATTTGATTGGTACCATGATTTAGTTTTGTTTCATGACTCTGCATTTTTCCCTGTGACTGTGCACAATGAGAATGACTGCCGTCTGAACAGGAAAATGAGTCAATGGGCTCTGTCACTGAAACAGGCTACATGCGTATTTTCCTCTTAGCACCACCCAGCTTCTCCTTTTAACCAGAGAGAACATTAAATATCATCTAACATCCCATATAAACAATAGCAGATGTTGTACTAAGAATGATTGAATCAGATAGATCCTATTTATCTGTGCATCGAACTCAAAATGCAAAGATTGTAGAACAAATTGGCTTGAGGATTGTGTCCTAAACAGACTAATCAATACCAACAGCTCTGTCATACTGGTGGCCTTTTATTTCCAGTGGTTACAAACTTCTCTTTTCGGTTTCAGTTACGGAATCCAGCAGTACACTGCTTATTTTCAAATCCAACGAGAGTGAGAATCCACTCAGATTCATTCAACTGCTCTTTGTAATCTAACAAGCAGAAACAAAAACAAAACGACAGTAGATCCACCCTCAGGTGTTACTCAGTTACAAAGTGAAAGAGTTTGTGTTGCTGGTTGACTTGTTATCAGGGATCATTCTGTCTGCCATGCTGGGCTAAGAGACAGACAGCCATGAGCTCCAGGGTGCTATCTGATCTCACCACCATGTTGTCCAACAGCCCAGGAACATTTCGGCAAAACACCTGCCAGGCCCGAACAAAACAAAAAAGTATTGTCAGACCCCCCCCCCCCCGCCAAAACCCCCTCACCACCAGGTCTGATAGGGCAACCCTGCGCCCAATCACTGAAACAAGACCATCTAACAGTTTATCCAAACAAGGGAAGCACCATCAGAGTTATAATCAGATTGAATTCCACAGACACCCTTATGACACCGAGCATGGTTCAAATCTGCTCCTTAATCTGTGTTTGGTCCCAAGTCCACTGATAAAGCCTGTGTGTTATATACCTCAGTGGCAGAGCACTTGATGTCCAGTAGACTTAATCAGCGGGCAACATCTGTTACCACTCACAGTTCTAATGGTGGACTCAAGATGACGCAGCACTTGTGGGAAAGAGTACATGGCTGCATTCACTGCTATGGAGTATGAAATTGCTCGTATTTTCACGTCGAGCACTAAATACTTACAGTGCGTGAAGATGAGGATCATAATTTTACAAGTACAGGGCTGAGAATAAAATACATCTGTTAGTGTATCCTTGTTCTTTCAGTTCCTGATAGTTAAACCTTAAGTTCTAATTTTTGCCTCAAATGTTTTTAATCTAAATGTGGTAGGGAGGGAGGGAGGGAGGGGCAGAGAGATGTCACTGTGTAAAATCCCGTGTTGTTGTCCAGTGACAGTGTTAGGGGGCATTGTTGGAAGGTTACAGGAGTGAACAGGCTGTGCTGCATTGTATAATTGAGGCTAATAAAGCCTGAGAGTGAAAGCAGCCTATATTTGCAGGTTTCTTCACTGTAATGTTGTTTTGAGGGCAGGACACAGTGTCCTTAGGTTAGGATAAAGGGTTGAATTTAAGGGTGACTGTTGCTTCTGACTGGAAGTAAATAAGGTTGCAATACATGTTTCAGGCAATACATTATCAAAATGACAGCAGAGCAGCAGCAGGCCCAGATTCCAATAAGGCTGTGTTTATATTGCACTGGACAAAGCGGTGAAACGGGGGAGTGCTTCTGACTGCAGAACATGTCTGGGCGTATCCCTGTCTGTACATTGTAAAGCCAGCCCTGGGGCACTACGGAGCACGCGCAGGCAGGCTAGACTGACACTCTTCATAACGCTCTATCTGTTTGCCACAGTAACTGTAGCCAGTTCGGACATGAAGGAACAAAAGGCAGATGGTCTTCTGGGAGTGATGACCTCACCACAGGTGGAGAGACTTAATATCCCTATTAAAGGCATTTAGTCTGTCTTTGAGACCGGATTCGTGTATATTAAATGATTTAATTTCGTCTTAGTGTTATTACTTCCCAATGCAACGGTGTACCTTTAGACTAGTGACCATGAAAGAACCCAGCCCAAGTGACAACAACATCGGCAGGAGAGGAGCTAGTGTCGCAGCCTGTGTCTCCGATTGCCATGAGTCACTCAAGCCTTTGTTTGGTGGCTTTCAGTAGCGCGTAAACAGACGTGTATCGCATGCGCCCTGGCTCCTGTTGGGCTGTGTGTGTGTGTGTGTGTGTGTGTTGCTCCAGACACATTCTCCACTCTGTTGAGATGGACACAATCCTGTAGATAAGCATTGAATACTAAAACGATATAATTCCAAGAAATATAGTTAGTAGATTTGTGATGCAAATGAATGTAGCTAAATAAGCTGTCAACCGATTGAAGCTAGTGATTTGGTGAGTGTCCACTGCCAGAAACGAAAGGGGGAAGGGGGATTACAAACACTGGGCAACAAGCTCAGTGACATACAGTACATAACTATGGAAGTACAACAGCTTCCTGTATTTCTGCTGAGTCACTGGAGTTAAAAGGAACTTGAAAAAAGTGTAACAAGATCATGTAAAAAGACCAAAACGTTGGGTCAGGTATACTTGACTTTAACAAATAGCATTCTTTTTTTGATATCATGACCATAACATGCAATGAGGTTCACAAAATACAGTCAAGTTGTCTTGAACCTTATAACACAACACAACCTTTTCAGGAAAATAGTGGGTTAAAAAGAATGGATTAAGAGTCTGATGTTATGTGGAGCCAGGTGCATCCTGAGTATGTTCCTTCTAAAACCACACAGATTGACTAATTCAGAGGGCTGACCAACTGTGACAGTTGATACTTGATAAACACTCCAAATGGCTGTTCCTATTCATTTCAGGACAGGCCATAAACATGAAAAATGACACAAATTAGCAATAAAACTGCTAATCAGATTTAGCTTTGGCTATAAAACATGAGTAATAGCAGGTGATATCTTTGAGTATATACATTAATATCTGGCTGTCGTCAGCGTCATATTATAGAATAACTGTAGAGGAGTCTGACATAGTGACCGATAAAGACTCTGTACTGCTGTACTGTAGATAACCAATTTATAGCCTGGAATAGATAGATAACTGCTTAGCTTGCGTTCTACTACAGCCAGCTGTGCATGTCTCTACCTCACCAAGTCACAACCTTAGTAATGACCAAATCTCACCCCTGGAGGCCCTTGTGTCCATGACCTGAATTACCCCTGTCTGTCCCTGTCAGAACCACACTCCAAATCACCAGGAATCAGACTAACCCTTTCCATAATCCATGCTCATAAACTATGCTTAGAAGGTCATGAGCATAACCCCAGATACCCTCAGATGCTGAGAGGGCATAGACAAGCAATCAAAACTCTCTCAAAGACTTTAAAGTATTTCAGAGCTATAAACAATTAAAAAAATATCAAATAATAAACAAGTCAAATGCATTTCACTGTTAACCAACTGACAGACTTCAGCACTGAGGCACTATTCATGATAAACATTTAGCCTTTTTGCATGTTGGGGTGAATGTATACTTTTTTAAATTATTCAATTATGCGTATTTGTCCATTTAAACAAAACACTCGAGTCAGATATCTTATATTTTTAAACAGTTTATTTTCATTACGTCAGAAGTACATAACATTTTAGAGGTATCAAGGACTTAACAAATCATCAATAACCAAGGAATCAAAACTGCAATTAGAAAAAAAACAGCACAGCTTACCATGAACTCTTTGCAGCTATTTTCCTTCCTTCTCTTGACAAGTCATTAATAGGCAGTTGTATTTGAGCCTCAGGCAATGCCTTTCAAAGCCAATAGTCTGCAGATGCTATCTTTTTAACACAAAAAAAGCTCTAGAGCCATTTATAGATCCATATAATCTCTTGGGAGCTATAAGGTCCTTTGTCCAATAACGCCGTCTTGCTTTAACAGTGATGGATAGCGGATGGAGGCCAGGTGTTCTAGCGAGAGAAAATAGAAGCAGAGTAAACCTAATTGACTGGGTCCCCAGAATGTCAGAAAATACAAGACATTTGAAGAGCCACATAGGGGTGTAAGACTTGGGAATGTGTTTCAAACAGAGGTTAAAAACAGACTGGGTTACAAGGTTAATGAAATACATCCATAGCATATGTTATAGCCTAGTAAAGTAATACTATGCAGAAGCTCATATTAACCTATTAATAGATTAATTATTATAATGACAGCGAATGTTGTCATTATAATAACAGTGTAACTATGCCATACCAGAGCTGATGAATGCCAATAGACCAAACCAGGCTTTGCAGTACATGCTAAAACAAAGTGTAATAAATGCTTATAAAATGTATGGCCCGGCCTACTCGCTACATTTCCCCACAGGCCATTATTGCTGACATTATAACATCTCCATGCGAATGATGCACGACACCTTTGATTATGGTCAGGATAAATGTTTATGTATCAATAATACCATACATCTTATCTCATAACCCAATGACACCCATCACCCACATCACAGTATGTTCATCATATAGGTCTATAAAAACAACAATAAAGTTGAACTAAGCATTCACAGTAAAGTCAAATCAAATCAAATTTGTATACAACCCCATTTCCAAAGAAGTTTGGATGCAGTGTCAAATTTTAAGAAAAACAGAATGCAATGATGTGCAAATAATTTAAACCCTATATTCAATAGAAAATAGAAGACAACATACCAAATCTTAAAACTGAGAAATTATAGTGTTTCTTGATAAATATAAGCCCTCTTTGACTTTGATGCCAGCAACATGTTTCAAAAAAGCTGGGACTGGGGCAAAAAAGTACTGGAAAACTTGTGAAATGCTAAAAAAAAAAAAAGAGAGGATGAGCCTTTCAGAAGTTAACATGGGGAGGGGTTCACCATTCTGTGAAAGACTGCACAGGCAAATATTGCAACAATTTCTCAACATAAAAATTGCAAAGAGTTTGGGGATCTCAATTTACGATACATAATATAATTAAAAGAGTCAGAAAATGCAAAGAAGAAACCATATATAAAGAAGATACAGAAATGCCACCACCTTCTCTGGCCCCAAGCTCATTCAAGGTGGACTGAGGCGAAGTGGAACAGAGTGTTCCAACACAGTGGTAAACATGCCCCTATCCCAATTATTTTTAAACGTGTTGCTGGCATTAAATTCCAAATAGCCATACATTTGATATGTTGTCTTTGTACTATTTTCAATGAAATACAGGGATAAATAATTTGCACATGATTGCATTCTGTTTTATTTTCATTTTACGCAGCGTCCCAGCCTCATTGGGAAACAGGGCTGTATTTCAGTGTTAGTTTGTGGCAGATATTATATATCTCACGGTGCAAACCATTACAATAAGTTAGTGGGCTCAAAAGTAGGCTTTTCACTTTCTTCTGCTGCAACAGCGAGGAAGCTCTTTTTTTGAGATTTTGAAACAATGACTGCTTCTTAGGATTCAAAATCACTGTAAAATCACTGTTAGATTGCTGAGTTTCTGGTTTACATCCAAGCAGGAATTGAAGATGGCCTGTTTTATACTAGTGAAATGTAGAAACACTGATATTTGCCGTGCATGAGTAAAATTTCAATTTTGATGTTGCATATGATATATTAATACCATACAAACAGACAAAATGTGTATTCCCTTTAAGAACAAACATCTCATACTTGGAAACATTTAATTTACAATCTGAAACTTTGGAGAACTACTTCACATATCAATCTAGCTGGTTAATTGTCATTTAATGCCATCTGTTAGTGGGATATTTTGACCTGTATGGCCTGAAGGTTAATGGCAAAATCAAATTTACTTTGGGAAACGAATAAGCATATAATTTGTGATACACTCCAAATTGAGCTGAGATGCATCCTTTGTCTGTGACCATTCTTAAGATATCTCTAGAACTTGATTTAGAAAGGTCCAGCACTTCACAGCGCATGTCAGAGCATAAACCAAGACATGAAGTTGAACTATCCATTGACCTCTGAGATTTGTGTCAAGGCAAGAACTGAGGAAGGTTATTTAACAAGAAACCAGGCAAGCCTAGTTCTGCCGGATCGCTAATTTGCCATTCGCGAATGATATTGATAAAATTAAACTGACGTTTCTTACGAAGTTTACCTACACCACAAATAGTCTATAAACTGTTAACTTTTGTCACTGGCCGTTTCAACAGCTTATTAGCCAGTAATAGGCTTTACCAGTATCTACTAACTTACTGGAATAGTCATAGGAATTGAGCAATTGCTAGCGAGCCAAAACTATTTCCTTTCATGGCATAAGAAAGTATTTTTTTCTTTCATGGCATAACAATGTACTTTTTTCTTTCATTTGTGAATGACATTGATACAATAACTATCAAGAAAGGAGACGATAACTTTTTAACTTTCTAATCAAATGAAATGACGAGAGAATCATGGAAATAAAATAAATAAATGTTGTTGTTCACAATAGATTTGAATTTGAGCCTTCCATGTGAGAGGCACTGTCTTTAACCATGGCATTAGGCATTTCACCAGTCGCTAAACACTATTGAGCATTGTGTTAAACTGACCAACGTTTCTTATTAAGTTTACCTCCACCACAAATAGTGTCTATGAACTGTTAGCTTTGGCCACTGGCTGTTTGAACAGCTCATTAGCCAGTAATAGGCTTACTGGTATCTACTAACTTCTTAGGAATAATCATAAGAATTGAGCAACTGCTAACGAGACGGAACTTTTCAATGCCAGAAAGAGTCGCAGTATAACAGTATACAGTTTTAGTTAAGGCTCACTGTAACTGTAAGTACTGTAGCCTATGTTGTTGCCAGCAAATGTGTTTGTCTATCCTGACCCAAAACGCATGCATGGATGCATACTTCGAAAATCCACCATAAACAATCACACTATAACCGTAAACTGTTTTATTTCAGGCTTACTATAATGTAATCACTGGAGGTTTTAGTCAGCAAAGTTTTCATCTATACAGAATAATTCATAATGCGTACTTCGCTTCGCCTGCGAGGAGATACGAACTCGGGGCCTATAGTTCACCGGCCCGCTTCTCTAACCACTACGCTATTTAACAAGGCGTAGTCAGTCAGTCAGTCAGTCACTCAGTAAGAGACATTTGCTCTTCTTAGCCGTCTCCACCTACACGGTCCGGCAAAAATGACTAAAGTATTAAATGTTTCCAGGATCACAGTGGGCTCCTTCATTGCGAATTGGAAGTAGTTTGGAACCACCAAGACTCTTGGTGTACTAAGTAACCGGGCAAGAGGGGCCATGGTCAGGGAGATTACCAAACAACCCAATGTCCACCCGAACAGAGCTTCAGAGCTTCTCTGCAGGGATGGGAGAACCTGCTAGAAAGATGACCATCCCTTCAGTACTCCATTAATTAGGTGTTTATGGTAGATTGGCTACACGGAAGCCATGATATGACGCTTGAAGGTCTTGAGAGGGAAATGATGATCATGCCATGGGGATCCCTCAGGATTGGGGAAGGACAAACAGCAGAAAACAAAGAGGTACTTGAACATGATCCAGACCAAACATGGCCTTAGACTGGGGCAAAGATTCATCATTAGACACAAGACTGATCCAAAGTGCCCAGCCGAGACAATGCAGGAGTGGCTTCAGGACATGTGAAAGCCTGGACTTGACCCCTATTGATCATCTTTGGGGAGACCTGGACATCGTACTTGTTCCTCATTCAATCTGACACAGTACCGCATAAAGAGTCAGAATACTTAAATGTAAAGTTTCCTTAAAGAATATATATTGCGTGTAGATTCATGGCAACAAAAAAAATTACTCAATTATGAATTAAGTTTGTAACACAAAAAAATCTGGATATAATTAGTGGTTCTGAATCATCTCTGTATGCAGTGCATTCAATGCACAGTATATCTGTTCCCAAGTATTTCCTCAGATGTTGTTAATTATGTATATATAAAGAGATATGGTGCAAATGTTTTCTTTTCACCATATGAGGTGACAGACAATATATTCTGATGTAATAAAGTGGTTAGCAGGTACAGTGATCAGATAGCATTTTAGATTATTGATTTCAAGCGTAAGGAGTGATACGAGTGTCAGGTCTTTCAGTCTTTTGTAGTTCATTCCAGTCACTGGCTGCAGAGAACTGAAAATAACAGCCAAAGGAAATATTGACTTTAGGAATGACCAGTGAAAGATATCTGTTTGAGTTCAGATTTCTATTGGGTAGGCAGACATAGAGGTGCGAGCAAAGATAAAGTGGGGATTTGCCTAGGAGGGACTTGCAGATAAGTTGGTACCAGCGAGTCTGGTGTCCTGTATGCAGGGAGGACAGGTTTATCAGAGCATAAAGATCAAAGTAGTGACTATTGTAGAGGGCACTGGTGACAAAGAGGATGATGTCGTGACTAACTACTTATCATCTAGTGACTGTTGGCGACAACCCTGTAAATTACATCACCGAGGTAAGACAGTTAGTATGGTCACTTCAACAAAAGTATGTTTAGCAGCATGGGTGAAGGAGGCATTTTTTCCAAAACAGGTAACCAATTCTAAGTTTGATTTTAAACTAGAGGAGATTAATGTGGGTCCGAAAAGAGTCAGAGCGGTCTAATCAGATACCAAAATAATTGTAGGTATCAACTCTGACTCAGATCCATTTAAGGTCAGAATATTTGTAGGATGGGTGGGTACAGGCAGTTTCCCGATTGAATATATCTTTT
Organism: Esox lucius; assembly: GCF_011004845.1. Lineage (NCBI taxonomy): Eukaryota > Metazoa > Chordata > Actinopteri > Esociformes > Esocidae > Esox > Esox lucius. The sequence continues at coordinate 13,847,557 of NC_047574.1, read as the reverse complement.
TTGTTTTACTAGAATTGAAGAGTGGTTGGAAATCAAGGAGAGTGTATTGTATGTAATATATGCTATGTTGAAGGGTAGTTGGCAAAGAGTTCAACCGGAATCGGATGTCTACAAAAATAAGGTTGTCTGTGTAAAGGTGAATGAAAGAGTCACTGGTAGCAGATACATTACTGATGTATACAGAGAAGAAGGTCGGCACAAGAATCGATCCCTCGGGAACACCCTTTGAAACACAGTGGCCCTAGACAGCAGGACCCCAGATTGGACGCACTGTACAGGTCATTTTTGAACCAGGCAAGGTATTTCTCTGAGAACTCAAGGCTGCTGAGTCGGTTGATTAAGATGAGGTGATTAACCGAATCAAAGGCTTTGGTCGGGTCAATAACAACAGCTGCACAGAACTACGTGCTGTCTATGGCAGTTATGATGTCATGGCAACAATTCCTAATTAAATCAATTTTGATTTAATGTTGTAACACGATAAAATTTGGAAAAGTCCAAGGGGGTGAATACCTTTGAGAGCCACTGTTTATAGTCAGAGGAGAGCCTTTCTAAAGCATGTACAATTAATAGAATTTGCCACAGATGGACACCAAGTTCCAGGGATTAATCAAAGAACACTGAATGCATTCAAGCTCAGTTTGAAGTATCATGGCAAAGGGTCTGAATTCTTATGTACATGACAAATTGTTTTTGGCTTAAAATGTTCAACAAATTGGTGCAAGCACAAACTGTGCGTCCACTTTGTCATTATAGGAAATTGTGTACAGAATAATGGCAAAACATTTTTTTTATCAATAAAACATTTTGTCAATAACATCACAAAATGTTGAGACAGTGAATGGGTCTGAATACTTTTCGAATCCACTGTATATCTGTTCAGAAATATTTCCACAATTAAAAAGAGAAATGAAGTGTTCAGGTATTATGTGATTGGACTTAGTGTTTGATAAACCTGCAGTGTATAAATTAGTTTTCCATTTGCTCCAATAAAAATTGTCTTTCTGCTAAATTTAGTTCTCTACCCATGCGATTTTACCACCATGTGTTAGTAAGTTTTATTTTACTCATGGTAATCCTGTCTGAAATAAGGAATTTGCTTTGCAGGACTTTTTAAGCTATTCAGGAAAAGTTTGGGTTAAAACATAAGCAGTTGTCAATGTGATTTCTTTTTATTTGACACATTTATAATTTCATTCTAAATCACACAATATAAATGCCTTTAACTTGACTGCATATCATTTATTATTAGACCTTTAATGTTAGTGCTATTGATCAGAGTGGCAAACTCTACAGTTAATTACTATGCAGAAGGTTACTGGTGGGAGGCAGATGTGTGTGTATGTGCACATGGGTGTGTTTGTGTGAATGGGAGTGTTGTGCCTGCTCACCATGCACCCAGTGGGTGAGGTGAGTGTGAACCCTGCCCGGCCCAGTGGGTGAGGTGAGGATGAACCCTGGCCTCCCCAGTGGGTGAGGTGAGGATGAACCCTGGCCTCCCCAGTGGGTGAGGTGAGGATGAACCCTGGCCTCCCCAGTGGGTGAGGTGAGGATGAACCCTGGCCTCCCCAGTGGGTGAGGTGAGGGTGAACCCTGGCCGCCCCAGTGGGTGAGGTGAGTGTGAACCCTGGCCGTACAGTTGCGCTCAAAAGTTTGCATACCCTTGGAGAATTGGTAATAAATGGACCATTTGTAAAGAAAACAAGAGTGAGCAGGCAAAACACATGTCCTTTATTTCTTATTGGATTCACAATCAAAAAACATGTTAACAAAGAAAAAGAATGAACTGACCCCTGCTCAAAAGTCTGCATACCCTTAGTTCTTCATACTGTGTATTGCCCCCTTTAGCATCTTTTGTTCCCATTCGTCTTGGCAAAATGCCTCCAGGTCATGTCAAGTCTTTTTCTGTCTTGCATGAACCGCACGTATGAGATCTCCCCAGAGTGGCTCGATGATATTAAGGTCAGGAGACTGTGATGGCCACTCCAGAACCATCATCTTTTTCTGCTGTAACCACTGGAGGGTCAACCTGGCCTTGTGCTTAGGGTCACTGTTGTGGTGGAAAGTCCAAGAAAGCAAATTGACTGCCAGTATTTTCTGATAACATGCTGCATTCATCTTGCCATCAATTTTCACAAGATTCCCTGTGCCTTTAGAGCTCACACACCCCCAAAACATCAGTGAGCCACCACCATGCTTCACAGTGGGGATGGTATTCTGTTCACTATAGGCCTTGTTGACCCCTCTCCAAACATAGCGCTTAGCTCTATGGTTGTGACCATAAAGCTCTATTTTGGTCTCGTCACTCCAAATTACAGTGTGCCAGAAGCTGTGAGGCGGGTTAAGGTGTTGTTGGGCATATTGTAACCAGCGCTTTTTTCTGGCATTGGCGCAGTAAAGGCTTCTTTCTGGCAACTCGACCATGCAGCTCATTTTGGTTCAAGTATCGTCTTATTGTGCTCCTTGAAACAACCACACCATCTTTTTCCAGAGCAGCCTGTATTTCTCCTGAGGTTACCTGTGGGTTTTTCTTTGTATCCAGAACAATTCTTCTGGCAGTTTTGGCTGAAATCTTTCTTGGTCTACCTGAACTTGTCTTGGTATCAAGGGATCCCCAAATTTTCAAGTTCTTTATAAGTGATTGAACAGTACTGACTGGCATTTGCAAGGCTTTGGATATCTTTTTATATCTTTTTCCATCTTTATAAAGTTCCATTACCTTGTTACACAGGTCTTTTGACAGTTCTTTTCTCCTCCCCTTTTGATCAGGGCCAAATTTGGGGGATTTCTGTTAAAAAGGATCCAAACAACTGTGATAATAAATGTCTTCATATGATCACTATCCTTTAATAAAAGACAGTTTTTATTTTCAAAATCAATGCCAAAACTTCCCAATTTCTGACAGGGTATGCATACCTACGAGCCCAACTGTATGCATTAGAGGGTTAATTTGAAACGTGCTGTCAGTGTCGGAGCATAACAGGTCCCTCATTACACCCAGTGGCTGGCTCTCACTCTCTCTAGTACTTTGTTAAAAATGCAATGTGAATATTCTGCTATGAATAAAAGAAGGTGAGTGACAGGCCGGTACTGGCCAGTGGGGATAGGGATGGTGCAGAGCAGGCTGAGAACAGCCATATGGATGTCATCACACTGTCATTGTAGTGAAGCACCTATTAACATACCTAAATATGAGCATTTGCAAAGCATGGCAGGAATGCGCTATAGACTATGGATGAACTGATATCTTTCATTAATCATTAATAATGCAGTTAGAACTGTTATAGTATAAATGTTCAGGAAACAGATTGCATAGTTACAGAATATTCTGTTTAGGTTCTGGGATTTTAATATTTTGGGGTCCAAATGCATTTGTGATATTCATCTACGTTTTCTATGGCAATATAAAATGTACACACAGTCCAAACCAAATAATTAGAACCAAGAGAGTTACTGGATTTTTTCATTGGCCTCTCAAAATCATTTCTCAGAGGGTATAGTCTCACCTCTCTCTCGCTGCCATTTCTCATGACACATCCTCTCTCTCATGACACATCCATCTCAATCTGAAAGAAAGAGAGCAAATAAATCATTAAACACACTATATCCAGGCAAAAATTTATAAATAAATACTGTAGTGCAGAAAAACTCATCATTGGCATCATTATTACGCTTTACAAGAAATATGTACGTAATTTTCTTGGATTTTAGAGAAAATCTACTGTCACACTACTGTAAACAAAAATGCCAATCTGTGTGTCATGTGTTTTTTGTGATCCGCAAACCTCTGGTTCTGACTTTTCCCTTGCTCATAAACCACAGGGTGTTATTTCTTAGCCCCAAGTACCACTCACTTTCACCAAGCTTCTATTAGCTATTGACAGAAGGTTGTTTGGAAAGCCACATCCTCAGTCAACTATTGTAAACACATGTAAACAGAGACTTGAATAAAACCTCAGATTGGACAGAAAGCACAAGTTTTAAAGTATAAAAATAAGCCAAAATCATAACATAGATTCCTTATTTGTCTGTTAAAAATAAACACATTGCAGAACAGGTTAACATTTATTTTCCAGGACATGTAGGTCTGTTTAGATTTACCAACAGTTTTATTTCCCAAAACTGAACTTGACATATGTCTTCAAGTAAAAATACACATAGATAGTACATAGAATCTACTGCTAGTTGAAAATGAGCTTTGACATTGTTTGACAAACTGATCCTTGAAGAAAATGACGCTGGACTGTGATAGCTGTGAACTTCTTGTGGAACTCCCGGCAGGGCATTGTTGGGGAGAGCATAGAAAGGAGATGAACAAATAAACTAAATGTATACTTGTTTTTAATATCTTGTGCATTGTACTTGTTTTAGGTTTTTGTAGTCTATATTTTGTCTGGTGTAGTTGTTGTTTTTCTTCTCCTCCCAATGAATATATATGAAACAAAAAGCAAGAGGTTGTTGGCACATGCTTTATCTAGGAGAATGTAGCACGGGTGAGACACCGCACTTCACCCCATATAGTAAAACACAGACAGACTGGACAGGAATAGTTCCATTTTAACATTGAGGATTAGTCAGCTAGTCAGTGAGAGGAAGTGTTTTTAAATCATGATCATGCTACTAAACTGGTGGTTTTATTAATTCAAAGAATAGACATAACTACAGTATATAAGTGAAATTAACTACTGTCTTATATTTTAGATCTGATATATTTAGCTATCTTGACTATTGTGAACCATTCTTTACTGTGCTATCCTTGTAAAATTAAACACAAGAATACATTAACAAGTATAAATAGTGTTGATGACGTGTACTGTGTTCCTTACGAAGCATACAGAAAGATGCTGCATCAGCAGAAGAACAAAAAAAAACATTTTTTTAGCACAGACACTTAAAATGGCCACCCCATAGTGACAAACAGGGCACAGGCATCATTGTTCATACAGGCAGCACAATTCTGTTTGTTTTTTACTTTTGACCAATCATTTCAGTTTTTATTAAAGCAAATCTTTTTCAAAGATCATTTGATTTGTCCAAATATCAATTATTGAGGAGAAAATATCCAAATTGGGCTGCCTGTGAAAACGGAGCCAAGTAGTATCTGCCATTCTAATGTAGTCAACAGAGTCTAACTACCAACTTCTTTGGCTGATCCCTCCTAATGACCTGGTTGAGTACTGGCTCATCCATCCTAAGAGGGATGAATTACTTTTACCAAAATGAAGCTGTCCACGCAACAGGAATATACGCTATAGTATAATGGCACAAATACACAGACTAGACCGCTTTCCACCTCTATGGGTCTGCTACACAAGACACCGTTCTCAGGCCATCTTAACAAATCATGGACTGACATTATGACTAAAGAGGCCTTAGAAGGCCTCACATTTATTTAAAATGTCATTGTATAACCCGTTGCGTCTCTGTGCCTTGCAACAATTGGAATACAGAGGTTTTCAGGTTCAAAGGTATTTTCAGTGTGCCGTTTATCATCATGCAATAACAAGATGGATATGTATACATTGAAGTGGATGTCAAAAACATTGCTCAAGACAAGGGCAATCATTCTTCATGACCTCATTCCCAAGGACATAGAAGATGTCATGAATTATTTATTGAACAGACACTATATCTACTCCTGAAATAAAAGAACTGATTAATGGCTCATGTGCTTTGTCTTTGTCTTTGACACATCTCATCATGTTATAGGCCTACTTCAACATTGATTTAGTAACTGGTTTAGGATTAAGAGTGACGACAGGATTTTCGGCACTGAATTTAATCATTAGAATAGCCGCCTTTCACAGAAAACACCTTGTCATAAAATCTACTAAAGGAAAACATGCATTTTATGGATAACAGGTAATTTTGTATAAAACATGAATGACAGAAAAAAGACTTTACCTGAAACTACACAATTTATAAAATATGTTGCTGAATGAAATAACGGCGATAGCGAGAGAGAGACAGAGCAGATTGTTAAAAAAATATAGTTTTGATGTGATTCACTCATCTTTTGTGTCTCTATTTCAGAAAACCACCCACAACAGTAGAAGCAAACCGCACTCTGATATGACTAGCTCTACACATTTCAACACAACTGATAAACAAACAATGTTCTCATCTACAGCACCATTATAACAAAGCGTGCATGAGCTTAATTTTTTGAGAACTACCAGTTAAGCAACTACAAAATATGCACCCCAAAGACTGATCTGTATGCACTCATACAAACTTGTCGTAATAGGCCATGAACTGAGTTTTACTGCCGGAAATGGACATTTGACGTTTCTCCTTAGATCTTATTTCGCCCGCACAATTCCTTCCCAGGGAGCATGTTATGGTTTTAATGCACATCACTGTCACTACTGAGGAGCAGTAGTGAAATTGTTCCCCAAAAGGGATCTAAAGACAGAGCACGATCACTCTACAATGTAGCACACAGGCTCTCCACCTTGCAATGTAGCTTCACAGACAGATGTGCTAAGTGCGATAACAGAGAGGAGCCCAGCACTGACACTGGCACCTAGGGAAGGAGATCACGGCAGCCAGCGCCATGTCCCCTCTGATATTGATGGCAGATATTTATCATCCATGCGTACTTAATGGATGAGTTCCACTTTAGTGAATTAATCTCAGATAGAAAGTGGGTAAAAATCCAAACATGTATCCATCCATTATGTGGCTGGGACAGTTTGTGTGGTGATTAGTAAAGTTATCCCATAAGTGGCAGACCAACCCGGAGTGGGTTTACTGAACTTACAGGCATTCATCACATACTGGGAATGGAAGGATGCGTGTGATCTGAAAGGTTTAAGGTCACTGTTCCTCAGTAACAGGTGCAGTTCTACACCACACATGTCCCGCAAGAGAGAGAGAGAGAGAGAGAGAGAGAGAGAGAGAGAGTGCTCAGTCACCTTGCTTCTCTCCTCTTCTCTCGTCCTTCTCCCACACAAATGGTAAACAGACATTAAAACATGGACAGAAACTCAAATTAGCCCCATGTGTGTGTATGCCAGTCACAAAGAGGTATTAGAATTAGTCAGACACAAAGATGTCAGGCTAAAGGTCAACAGCTTTGTGTGGTTGAATTTAAGGTGTGAATTACATGGACAACACAGTCTGGGTGTGTGTCAGAGAAAAGCTGTCTCGAGGGCATGGGAATAAGTCAACTAAATGAATGATGAAGATAATTGTGATAAAGATGCACTACTGCACATATAAAAAACATTCACTACCGCACATAATATATACTTTTTACAAAGCAATCTGGTAAACAGTCAAACTAAATATAATATGTGCATTCAAATTCAGCCTTAGAAGCAAAGATATTTTCATGTTGTGAAATAATTTTAATTTGGTTAATTTTGGGATGTATACTCAAAGAATAAGGAGGAAAAACAACAAACCAAGAAGATTTCAAGTAAGCTGTAGGGCTAATGCTGAAATCCTTTAATGTAAGAAACCGGCTAATGTGAGCTTCTTTCTGGGAACACTACACATAAACACAACTCTTCCGATTACAATTAGGAAATGGTGTGATGTCTCAACTGCAATCTTCCTGCTAAACTCTAAGAACTCTAACGAACTGTATCACTGAAAATCCCAACAGAAAATGTTGGCCATTTTATCTGTCAATGAAGAGAATGGTTCTTGCATTCCTTCCAGGTTCCGAGCACGTGAACGCTCTCCAAGTCATTCCTTCAAAGTAGACATTTAGTTCCTCTGACCAATACGACGTGACGTGAATGCACGGTAAGCCATTTAAAAATAGCACCTTCAATGGTAAACAAAACAGCTTCAAACAGGAAGTGAGAGGATAATGTCTGCGTGTTGCTTCAAAACAGCAAAAAACAAAGCTAAATCTTTCTACTTTAAGCTTTTCTTGTATTTCACACAGACCTTATAGCTTATCCTAAAAATATATACATATTGAGTAACATTGTCTTGTGTCTGTTAAGTCAAATAGAACATAACATCAGGCCGCTGTTTTACAAGGATTTCATAACTTAGATGTAGATAGCCCCAAAAACAATTTAACACATATACATGACCATTGTCCATTCAAGTAAAATAAATTAATTCCACAAATAGGACATTATTTAAGGTATTACAGGACATCGCCAAGCTTAATCAAAAGGTTATATGTATGCAAATAGTAAAGATGTTGGATTTGAATTGCAAAATGTTACAGTTGGAGTAACAAATGATACGTGAATGAAGGTGTTTAAGAGCTATTTCACACAGAGAAATAACCACACACTCTGTATTTCACACAAAGAAATAACCACACACTCTTGACTAATGGAAATCTGAGGAGATAAAGTGGTCTAGACAAGTCTGAGCTTTGAAATAAACACTCGGTGCCACTCACTAACTTTATACTCCAACTGACAGACAGCACAATTATACAGGATAAATATTGCATGTATCTCTTATTATAACAAAAAACACCCTTATAACTACAGCTGCCAGTGAACCTACATGACTTTTTAAGTGTTCACATATTGCTGCCTTAAAATGTATCTCAAAATGAAATTAATTGATTGACTTTGTTCTAACAATGTATACAATCTACTCCACATTTTCAAAAGTAAAGAAAAATAGAATAGGAAATGTTCTATATGACTAAAAACCATAAAAAATCTCTCCATGCTTTGTCTTCACACATCAAATACAATATTAGATGGAAGCCCTTCCTGCATGTATTACAGCTTTAAACATTTTAAATACAGGCCTACCAACTCTGAGAGCAACACACATTCATTGCTTTTCTCAAAGTTACTCCAGCTCAGTAAATTTAAACAGTATATATTATTTAGTGATTTTAAATCAGAAGAGAGGCTGGACCATTCAGGACCACTCGACACAACTTGGAAAAGCAATTTTTATATAACATTTGAAGTACATTTATGCAAAACATTTTAATTGTCCCACTAATATGTTTAACCTTTTTAATTTGTATACATTTTTATTCCGGGATGATGTTTTCTAAAGATTGAAGGAGAATCTTCTCTTAGCTTTTTACCTGGGCTTTGCTCCTTTCATATTTCTTTTGATCCTGACAACCACCAAAGTCTCTGCTGTTGAACACCAAGAACATGATGCATCACAAAACTGAATAATACAGAGGATTCCACTATGTTGGTGGTATTGAATTTGAATCAAGTCTGTAGTTTTCTTTTTAGGCCAAAAAGCAAATTCATTTGCAGTATTGTCTTGACAGTCTTGTTGTAAACAGAATATTGGATGCAATTCGTTTTAAACACAGGCTTAATTTGTTCACTATGGCATACAGGCCAGTAATGTAGGGTAAAGGCAATGTTTTTGATCCTCTGCATTTTACAGAACTGTTGTGGCAGCATCATGTTATGGGTTGTAATGTCTTCCCCCAAATAGGTTTGCGCTAGACACTTCGTCATAAAATCTAAATGTCAAGAAACCAACACAGAACAGTAGTCAACATAATAACAATTAACAAACTTCAACACACTGTCATTCTTATGCAGAAAAGGCAGAGACTGTCTAACTTAAACACAAAAACGTATGGAAATGTACAAGCAGGCCTAATCTCAAACAAAGTTGTGATTAGCTAAGTCTGCATTTGGATAGTAAATGTATACATTCAACTGCCATGCTTTCAATTGTGAAACAATAGCCTCCATCAATAGTCTCAGTATTTGTGACAAAGAAATAGAGCCTAAAATATATTTAACTTGTTTTTTGATAGGCATTTGTTGTTGCTGAAAAGGTTAACGATTTTTCCTATCGAAACTTGAGTGGGTTGTGAAAGAACATTCATGAGGCAAATTTCCCCTGAACGCCTATAATATTATCACCCCAGCCATCATAGTTTCAGAATGACTTTGGGATTTATTTATATAAAAACAAGTCTAACACAAATAGGCAACAATATTAATGAGCTACCACCATTTATAGAAAATATGTATTTCTTAATTAACTTTGATTTTGACAACTTTTACATTACTAAACACTAAAAACAGTTTAGACCTAACAATCCAAAGAGGCCTTTAATGAAAATTACAGTATTAATATACATGTGTAATTTGTTAATTCAGAAAAAAATATACATTCAAGACAAATTATGATTAGATAGGTCAAACTGTGTGGTGTGAATTTATATCCACATATAATTTAATTCTAAGTCTTGCAGTAAACAGATAACAGATAACAGATGACCTATTTTGTATTCCACAAAAAATTATGAGTTGCAAATTAATAGAAAAGATGAATAGTACTTGTAAAAACACAAAATAATTACGGTTTATTGTGCATTTTCACTATCAAAATCAGTCAGATGACACAGGAGAGAGCATTTCTTTGATGCATTTGGTGGTTAAACTGAGAGGATTTCAGAGCCGTGGGCTGACTTGCTGAGACTTTTCCCTCCTTTTAGACAGAGAAAGATAAAGAGATGAAGAAAGAGAAAAGACAGGACACCTGAACTATTATACACTTGCCAATTCAAAACAAAGTTTTAGTTAAATTTGAAAACATTTGGTCCGAATTACTGTACCAAAAAAAAATGCTTAGAAGAGAGTTCAAGACAAAAAAGGAAATGCAGGGGTGTTTAAAAAAATAAAATACCTTAAAGAATGTGACAAGAAAACCATGACATTACCAATATCTGGTAAATTTGGGAAAGCCTAGTAGACTTAAGTTAATTATACGTATATTCAAACAGGTTTCGATTTAAATCTCAAACGCTCTTAGAAAGTTAGTTGATATTGGACACTGGAGATAACAACCATTTACTCCTACGTAATAATGAACGCCAACATTCAATACTGAAACTCAGTCAAATAAGACTGAGTAAATTTACCACAGAGAACCTTTTAACAAGGTCAACTATAGCCATCATGGAGACACATACAGTAATGTAAACATCCTCCAATAGCTCCCTCCTCTATCTAAAAGCACATTAACTTTATCTGACATTTACCTAAAAGGGATATTTGACTGAATATACATAGTTTCACTGTAACTTTAAATGCATTTGCCCACAGGTGAATATCAGGACACATGACACTATTTGTAATTTGAACCACTTGAAAGTCTGTTTAAAAAAATAAAAAGTAATGTTTTCCTATACGCTTAAATATGAAGACTTAAATTCTGAAATTGTACAGTCATAATAACCGGATGTAGAATTTTCTTTATATGTACATCTGACAATTATGGCCATCTGGAAATTAGTGTTAAAATTTCTCATCACTGTATAGTACCAGACTCCTTATGAAATGGACTGAGGTGGGTTCTTCATGCAGCAGACATTTTGTCCCTTTGTAAAAGCCGTTAAGATTGCAGGCCTCCTACAGTCTAGCTAAGAGCACCCGAATGTCACACAGCACACACAACCACAGGTGGGAGGGTTGACACATACACACTCAAATTCTCTCACACACACACACACACGCACACACACACACCTCAAACAATCTCCCCACTCGTTGAAATTCCATGAAATCCTTACACTACTAAAGGTTATATGTTAGACGCTAGACACATGAACAGAGCCTACATTTCTACTAATGAATATCATTGATTGAAGACATGGATTTAGATTATCAACCACATTCACTTTTTGTTAGTGAGAAACTGACAACTAGTTAATATAGTTGATTAACTATTCTAATATAGTTGGATTAACACATGAACTATCATTTGTGTTTGCAATGTTTTTAAGTAACAAGTGAGTTAACAGGCAGAATGTGAATGTTTCTATTACATTAATAAGACAACCAACTTCCAGTGTAAACAAATTACACCTGACAACAAAACTGAGAAAAGCTTGTGGTTTTCAAAAAAAGATCAGCCTTATTATTCAGTCTGAGATATTTTGTGGAGGATTTGATATTTCTCAGTGACATTTCAACATCCTATGTTTGGTTAGTGCCATCTGTGCATTCAAAACAAGCCCACACATACCTATGTAGACTTGTGCTAGTGCACAGATCTCCTCCATTCTGTAGGAGCTCACAATGTCTTTTGAAGCAATAAGGTATGGTATATGGCCAATATGCCATTGCTAAGAGCAATTATTTGGCACTGTGCAACCGCAAACCCCTGAAATGCCTTCTTGCTATTTCAAAGCAAACCCAATAAAACGATTTCTCTTGTCATACCTGTGGTCTCATCCATCACGCCAGCAATTAAGGTTTACAGGAAATATTATTATTACATAACAATTTACTATTGGTGTAGTAATTCTCATTGTGTTGCATGTTCACCGCAGTACAAGTTTGTTTTGTATAATAATAATAATAATAATAAATGATTTATAATTATTATGATATATCACACCCTTATACTACCCTAATAATATTGATTATGCAAATGTCTTGCATATCCCAGAGTGGTTTAACAGTGAGGGTCAGCTGTTCATGTTAAGGAGCTATTTGGATTAAGTGCCTTTTAAAAGGGCACATCAGTATATTGTTAACCCCCAGGATTCAATTACTGGCCCAATGAACTAACCACCAGGCTATAACGCAGACTGTATGCGTGGAGTATTTCTGGACAGCCTCGACAGCGGGTTCAGGATGAGCCGCCAGTATGCTGGCTTTCAAGTTAAGGCGTGTTGGGCCCAACTCGATTCTGTGAAGGAAGACCTGAAGCTCCTGGAAGAGGTGTTAGAGGCCAGTAGAGGGCACTTCTCCCTCTTTGTGCAAAATTAAAATCACGGGGCAGTGAAAGGGATATTGCCCTGTGTAGAGACCTTTCAGGTGGGACATTAAACAGGTTTCTTGATTCTCTGTGGTCACTAAAGACCCCATGGCACTGATCGTAAGAGTGTTATCTCCAATGTCCTGGCTTCATTTCCTTGCCTTCACATCTGCCAGTTAGCTCAATTATCCCCTGTCCTCTCACCTGTAGCAAAGAAAAGTAAGAGTCTACTACTTACTACAACAACCATTTAAATGCATGTGTCAAAACAAGGCCTGCATGCCAGACCGGCCTGTGGCACATTTTTCTATACAGCACAGTGATTTGAATTGTCAATTAATGCTGTCCACTTTAATACCACCCACGATGAACTGCACTACAAATTCCAGCAAGCACTGCCAACAAACACACACGCACCCAGCAATCAGACTCCCAGATGCACAACTCCCTTTTGGTTTAGGCAGGCAAACACACCAGTGATCCATGCAGCTTGAAGAATGAAAAAAACATGTTTTTTTTTTTATCTACCTGTAGTTTAAAATAGTAACCAAGACACATCAGTGAGTTAATTTGACCAGTGGAAAAGGTTTTACTGCATAAATATAGCAATTAATTCAAGTTTGATTGAATTGGGCTCTTAAGTTAAAAATGTATTGTGCCTGTTTTTAGTTTTTATATATTCTTTCATTAGAGGCACAGCATATGGTTGTATGCACATCAGCCAGCATAGCAGATAGCTAGACAAGTAATCTAGTCATCTGCTATGCTTGCAGATGGCCATCAGAAGTGCCTATATATCACACTATTTGTCTGAGATAGTATTGCCTCCCAAACTTGCTCAATTTCCTTTTACATAGGAGGACAACTGCACTGAACCACAGCTTTCAAATGATGACGCTGTCCACTAAAGTGTCACATTGTCTCAGCTTATTATGTGCTGTAGGGTTTCATTGACACAACCTGCTTCAATCACCAGTCATGCCATGTGATCCTATTTATGTTTACTTGCTTTCACTATTTTTTTATTAGTTGCATTATTTATGACCCAAAAAAAAAAGTATAAAGAATACAACCATTTAGTCTCATAAGGTTACATTAATGATTCACACATTCTACTTCTTGTGTGAACTTAAACATACATATAGTATATGTTGTTCCTTTAAGCAACAAACCTATTGCAACTCTAGCTATGTCATGTGTCTCTTGATTATATATAACATAAATACTAAAGAAAGTAACATAAAAGTGACAATGATAATACTTCCAAGATTAAAATACCAACTAGACAAACAGACGCTGTGGGGTCAGACAGCAGGATGGACATTATAGATAGATTCATCTTGTTTGCCATCTTACATTCCCACACCCGAAATCTGCTAGTACTCACTGCCCACATTGTCATGTTCTCACTGTCTCTGTAGTCATAGAGGAGACAATGGAAGTGCTTTAGTTAGATTATTCAGGGGTCCCCTAAACTGGAAGTACAAAGTGCTTACAAAGCCAGGGTTGCCTGCTACATACTTAAGTTTATAAATCCAAGAACTCCGCTGTCTACGTTATTAGCTCCTTTAGACAATCAAAGCCCAATCAATCAGTCCAGGCGGATCTATGGCAAAGTGCGGCTATATAGGACTGGATAATGTTTAGAGCTTTATGCACACACACACACACACACACACACACACACACACACGCCCCTTATTGTCTGAAAAAGGGGCACAAGACCTAGTAACGGATGTAACCGTTCCAACAAAAAAATCCCATATGGAAATAATAAACCTCATAGTTACCACAAATAACAGAAAAAACAAACACACAACAGAAATAATTTGAGTATATTTACCAAACAGAGAGTATTTCCTTCATGCAGCAGGGAACCACTTGACATGTTTCATGATAGGGAGATTGTGGCATGAAATCAAAAGGTATAGGCTGATTTAAGCTCTTTAATGTTGTTACCTTTCTGATATTTTTTTCCACTGACTGAAAGTGAAAAAGACTAAAGGATAAGCATCATGCATTGCCATAACCACAGACTGTGGAGGTGTCTGACTCAGAAATGGATTGTCACAACTTTCCTTTGACACAATAGCCTTCTAGCAATGCACCATTGTCCAGAATTTTGTAGACCAAAATACATGTGAAAATAAATCAAGGGATTTCAAACACATCTATTACTGTAGAAATCACAAGGTTGATCAGTAACTACAGATTGGTGTGAGTCTATGTCAATGATTTTCCCAAACCCAGTATCACATCCAAAAAATATCTGATCTTTGTCATGTCCTATATTTTAAATGAATGCTTGTAATGCTTGTTATGGTTTACAATAATTAAAATGGGCCTAAATACACATTAACATAAATGTATATACTTTTGCTTCATTCTATCCCAGGCCTTACAATAAGCTTTGAGGGCACTCATTTCAAATTCAGCCTTACATAACAACAATCTTTTTAAAAATAGGAAATATGTCACAGAAGTTCAACTAAAATTACTACCCTAAAAATGTTACCAATTTCATTTCCTCACACACTAATTGTGTTGTTCTGAGCAGGTGTGTATTAGGCTTCAGTGTATGCCTTTTAACCTAGGCTAAGAGTGTGTAATACAATAACAAGACTTACATTTTTCTATTGGATATTTATATTCTCTAGTAAAATATATATTCAGGTTTCAAAATAAAGGAATGTGTTTGAAATTAACCTCAAATACATTACCAACCCAAGCTAAAAGTGCACCAAAACTCATCTCCAAACCCCAGAAAATTATATGTCAGATTCGTATCGCCTTCTTATCAAACACAAAGCCTCAGCAAACGTTTTGAAATTTGAGTGATTTGTTTGTTTAGAAAGTGGTTTTAGCAGTATTAATTAAAAATAAAACTCCTCTTTGGGGTGTTAGTGAAAATGTCATATGAAATAGGGATAGCGTTTCATGCATAGGTTTCCATACAGTACAATTTACTCACAAAATGTAAGGTCAATAACCTTTGGTTTTTCTGAGCATATCACTTAAAAAAAACACAATCCTATCACCTAAATTTAAGAGGTTTTTACCGAAGGTGAAACAAAACAGCTACATATATTTCGTTTATTTCAAATATTAGGTTGAATATAATATTCAGTTAGTCTATATTCTTTACCAATAGACATTACTTAGCCTATTATAAATGTTAAATAGCTTAGTTGGAAAAGATCCACCATCAATTATCGTAATCTAGCTTTGTCATCGACGTTGTGCAGGCAATTCCATTTATTCTGTCCTCAATTAAACTGACTGGCAAAACTCCTACAATAGTTTGACACAGTAGAATGTATATCCATACCGATCTAATAGTTAACCATATATTCTTATATCATATTTCAAAACATTCGGACGACGACATTTTCGTTTGGGCAAAAAACACATGATTATGTGGTTTTGTCTAAAATATCATTATACATTGAAACAGATCAGCCGACCATAAAATGTGCATATTTCTGGTAAGGGGTAGCTACGCCAATTACGATGTGGCTATTTTGGCGTGCAAACATAGCCTACGAGAAAGTAGGCTATATATCGCAAAAAAAGCCAATTGGAAAATAATCATGCCAACGTACAGTACATTTTGAGTTTAACTCGAATGAACGATGAGAAAATTGTGTGGGGTCACTTGTATTGCATTATACTCAATGAACTCAATATACATTAAAACGTGCAGATCGAAACATATTATATATATAGGCTTATAGGCAATATATCTAAATAAATATTTTACACGGTTATATTTTTGGAACATGTTGAAAGATGAAATACTAAAAGTACAATTATGCTGAACTATAAACTGTCCCATTGTACTACCGATTGCTGTGAAAAAGCTCAGACACTTTCCTGGGACTACGATGCCATCTACTGGTTACAGTCTATAAATCCGTTTTCAGACAAACCATTGTTTCAAAGAAAACTACTTCTACTATGTTTAATTACAGAGTACGATATTTCAATACAACACTGTATATCATCATTCATTACAACGTTTGATTTAGTAACTAGATAACGTTTTTGGCAACCATTAGGCCTTGGCTATAAGATGCTGTGTACCGAGTTCCTCTGAGGTGCTATGAAGCACAACCCTACTTCCAGGTACAGTACAACATATAATCATTATATCAATCAAATGACTAGCAACACACTGTTTGTTTCCAAAGCACCACATAATCTCTGACCCAATCTCCAGTCCACATTATTTTGCATTATCTGTCAGAGAGAGAGAAAGAATGCTTCTAATAATATATAAAATTGTCAAACATGGCATATAATCATTATTTTAATGTTAGAAATATTGTTCCTCTAAACAAACAAATTCATCACAAGAGGACAGGGGTAGGCTACTACTGAGTAAAAAACATTATATAAAATGTGCATCATGTAACTAAATAGTTTTACTTAACTGATCAGTCAATATTTTCAAGAGAGAGCAAAAAAGTTTAAAATGTCAGAAAAAAATCACATTCACACATTCCAATGTACAAAATGCAGGGGAAAAAAGACACTAATCTAGACACATTCAAGTGTATTCTTAAAGAATCTTAGTACATACTTAACAAACTGAAAAGGTCCTCATCAGTAATTGTTTAGGTATTAGTCATTGAGTTCAGATCAAAACCCATGAGGATTCTCATCTTACTCAGAAACACAAACACTACACTACTACTACTCATATTCATAAGTGACATTAACTTGACATTTATACACAATCTTCTCTTTGACATAATCTAAACAGGGAATTATAAACTGTCAATCTTAAACCAAAATAAAACTGTCAAAACTACACAATGTAGTAACTGATAAGTTCTGCATATAAACCTCCAGCATACACTATAAATAGACTAGCCTAAATGTTTCCATCTGATGATCTGTATATCAGTAAATCAAATCAACTTCATGCACTTTCAAAGCAGTTATAAAATGTATATAAGCATATAACAACAAAACTCTGATTTAAATTATGAAATGTAATAATTTCCCAGTCACCACATTTTCTAGCCTAATTGATTAACTGCCATATTTGTCACATTATATATTTTTTAAACATCTGCTGCCAATCTAAGCAAGGAGGGCTCCATTTTCTGCCAAGTAACAGAATGCTGAGTAATCTCAGTCATGGCCTCCCACGCTCACCTACCCACGCTGAAATGCTCTCGGTGTTCTGGTCATAATACCAAAACTACCAGCACCTCACGGACGCCCACAACACAACAGACGCTCAATTTACAGTAAATGGGTGCAGTATGAGCGGAACCAGAATAAGCGTGGGGGATTCTATTACCAATAGAGACCCATATCTCAAAAAAACATCTCAGCCAAGATTCTTTTCTGCTCATAACCAAAATCATAACCAACTTTTCTGCTCATAACCAAAATTATAACCAACTTTTCTGCTCATAACCAAATCATAACCAACTCATATATACCAAGCCTAAGATTATTCAATATAGCAATCAACCACTGATGTGATCTGTTTAAATTGCTTCAATCTTTGTTCGGTTATTATTGTTGGGCAAAAAAACTGAGTATATGAGGAACCATATGTTGACTTAGGACAGATTTAGGTGAAAAAAAGAAGAATCATCCACTTCTGCTTTAGGGGCATAGCAAGCGACAAGAAGTCGCAAATTGTAGTTTAGAAATAAAAATTCTAGAAACTGTTAAAACCTTTACAAATGTATTGTTGAGCAACTTCCATATGTAGTCTAATTTCCGAAAAGAAAAATGTCTAGAGAGAAAAATGTAATCCTCAACTGCAATTGAGACATTGTGCAAGTTGTTTGAGTAACCTTTTAAGTTAGTCAAATGAATAAAACGTAGCTCAGTTTAGCAGGCAGCATACATTAAGCCCACTACTTACATGGAAAGTAAGTATATCATTTGAAGTGGTAAAACCACCTCCAGACATCTATCGGTTCGGTCCTTAAGATCACCAACCAGGGTAAAGGCATAATTTACTTGAATGACTTAGAGGCTTATGATTTAAATTGTAAGAAGTAGAGTTCAACCTCCTAAGACCTGAGCTTTGATAATGTATGCATTTAAAATTTATCTTAGCTATTTGGGATTAGAAGGACCAGATAGGCATAATATCTAAGCATGGCGCACACAACTGTCTTCTAACAAGGGCAACAGGTTTAAGTTAAGCAGAATGAAGTGCATGAAGCCTAAACCATAGTGTCCTCATATGCAGACACAGGGTCTCAGGAGACTCATTCAAAGCAATTCAACTGAAAACATTATTTTCTTCATCATGAGATAGTTAGTTTGCTCCCTTCCAATCGCCACTGTTTTAAGCAATATCTGGTTAAGAAAACAACGATAAAAAGTTTTTCTATTTGTTTTAGGAGAGGCTTTTAGAAATTTTCCACCTTATGCTACATAGTATTTGTAATCATACATCATATAAAAATAAACATTACTATCTAGGATGCTTTTAGAATGAAGAATAAAAATTAATTATATTTAATTGAATACATTTCCACTTCCTTTAATTACACTTTAATTACAAATCTGCTTCCTGTGGGGTGTGGCCAATTCAAATTCTATTCGAATAGTAATTCGCAAATAAATAAAAAATTCACCCTTAAAAACATCCATCAGATAATAATTTGTATTTATCATCAGTCCACATGGTTTTCAAAAAGTTGCATAGTATGAGCCTTGCGATTTTAAGTACTTCGTGACAAACTGAAGATCGAACACTTAGACAACAATCAAACATGAATGACCCAGCATTGGCTTACCCATAACTCACTCATTCCTGGTCTTCTTCAGAGCCCAGATCCACTGAATGCCAAGAACAACAAACTCCATTCATTTGAAATGGGCCAGCTTCATCACATAGAGTGAAACCAGTTTCTTGTCCACACACATAGCTGAATGCCCACTCATACACTCATGGACCCATGAACCACAGATATCCAGATGAGTCAGAGAGAGCAAAAACAGAATGAGCAGCTAGCTGAAGACTACTGCTCATGTGTTAGCTGAGTCATCAAAACCACCACTTCCTATTTCTGCATGCCTGTCATAACTCCCTTAATGACTGTTCACGTTTTCGGGATCCCACTCTGAACCCCTGGAGGGGTGGTTGTGGGAGTGTGTTCCAACCAGGACTGAGGGGTTGGGGGAGCACAAAACGATGAAGCTCAAAAGAGTGCCGAATTGAAAATTGTTGCGTGCATGCATTTGAATGCACGTTCACACATGCATAATGCGTAATTAATCCATATTAGCAGATCTCAGGCCAGTGACACGGTCACAAGGCTCTCATCCCTTCCAGAGCAGTCTATGGGAACCAAGGAGCTCTTCTGTAAATAGACACTTCCTCTGCAGCATTTCCCATGGTAGTGGACGTCCTATTCCACACAACACACACAGACACACACTACAGTACATGAATAAGGCACACAGGACAGGATGCTGCTATGGCTTGTTTGAATTAGAAACATCTGTCATGGTATGGACAGTTTCTCACAAAACATTTTTATGTGATGGTGTGTTCTAAAATGGGTAATGTCCTTTATTAAGATGCAAATGTACATTTATTAAAGTATGAAAATAATAACACAAAGACTCTCCCTTTTAATACGTTGTTCTAAAGACTGTTTTTCTTACAGACAAATTGAAAGTGGGTTCACTGAGACAAACACATTAACACGTGAAGTGAGGGTAGGTGCTCCATTCATCCTATTTTCAGAACAAATCAGCAAAGCAGAAATGACTTCTATATAGTACAGTACAGAAAATAGTATAGGTCAGTACCGTGCCGTACAACGGTGAGGCACTGAACAATACAGCAGACCACACCATTAGAGTAAATAACCGTTGTAACTTACAGTGCCATGCGGTTTGATTGAACAGGTATTCATTTACCCCAAAGTATTCTCCCAATCGGCAATAGAAATGTCAATTCCTAGTTCCTTCTCCAATTTTGACCCAATGACATGAGGGTGGGTTGACAGACTGAAATGTGTCAGATAAATTCAAGAAATGCATTGGGTTGGGGGACCTGTCAAACAAAGGTCTAGCGTTTTCAAATGAAGATTTTCTAACGTTCTCTAATCTGTAGGTATCCGATTATTAAGTTAATTATAGCAATGCAAAAGATACAGATTTTCTATGGTATCTTTATGTTTCTCCATTGCTCAAATGATCAAGGTTGGATAATGGGATGCATACACAGTGGGTATAGAAAGTCACCACCCCTTTTCAAAGCTTGAAATGAAAACACTTAAAATCAGACTTTCTTTATGGCTTTATTTACACACAGTAACCTAGACACACCCAAGTGAAAAGAACTGATTCTGAAAATGAATTAAAATCAAAACAGTAAAATACCCCATTTGTATAAGTGAAGATCCCCCTTAGCATTGCATTTGCCAACTTGCTGAGGTATAACCAACCACCTTCCAGATCACAAATCAAGAAAACTGGCTTCCATATGTGATCAACTGTAGTGATTTTGATAGGTTCAGAATAAAAACAGATGTTCATGGAGGACTTCACTGCTTGGTAGGTGAATACAAACCAAAGAATCCACTATGGGAGGAAAGTTACTTTCGAAAGATCTTCAAGATCAAGTTGTGGAAAAGTCATGGGGTGGATATAAAATTCAATGGCTTTGTCTGTCCCTCGAAACTGGATGACTGGGCCAGGAGGGGGCATATCAGTGAGGCTACCAAGAAGCCATTGGCAACTTTGAAGGAACTTCAGGCCTTTATGGCAAAGACTGGTAAATGTATGCATGTGACCACAGTATCACAAGAACTCCACATATCTGGTTTGGGTGGCAAAATAACACTCCTCAAAAAAGGCAACATCAAGTCTTGTTTGAGCGGCAAAGGTAGTGTTCTGATGAGACCAAAAAATTGCCTGAACGCAAATGATGTCTGGTGAAAACCCAATACATCTTTCTACCCAAAGAACACCATGTCTACAGTAAAGCATGGTGGTGGCAGCTTCCTGTTGTGGGTGCGTTTCTCTTTAGCATGGACTGGAGAACTTGTCAGGATTGAAGGGAAAATAGACAGTGGAAAATACTGACAGATCCCTGAGGAGAACCTGCAGCCCTCTGCTAGGAAGATGGAGATGGGAAGATGGTTCACGTTTCAACATGACAATTACTGCAAAAGCAATAGTGTTTTTTGTTTAATTTAAAATGGTCTGGTAAATGTGCATTTAATAGTAGCCCTACCTGTACAGCAGTTCCTGCTCCGTCCTCTCCTTGATTTCTTTCCTTTTTTTTTTGCTGGTCATCATTATTTTTATAATAATGAGTAGGCTAATATCATCACATGTAGCACAGAGATAAATTGTGAAATACATTTTTCAAAATTACATTCCAGGCCAAGGATGGTCCACCAGTCACTGCTTCAGTATGGGTTTGAATCCCATCCACTGCTTCAGCATGGGTTTGAATCCCATCCACTGCTTCAGCATGGGTTTGAATCCCATCCACTGCTTCAGCATGGGTCTGAATCCCATCCACTGCTTCAGCATGGGTCTGAATCCCATCCATTGCTTCAGCATGGGGTCTGAATCCCATCCACTGCTTCAGCATGGGTCTGAATCCCATCCACTGCTTCAGCATGGGTCTGAATCCCATCTACTGCTCTTTCAGCAAATGCTTTCTCCACTATCTTTCCCATTTTCCTGTTCAATATAGAAGAAAAATCCTGAAACAATATCTTAAGATAAAATGTACTTACTATTAGTACAATCAACTTCAAACAGCTGGCATGGCATTAGTCAGAACGAGATATACATAGTTTCCAGTCCCCTCACAACAGCGACGCAGCTAACAAACCGTGTACGGAGTCAGCATGGAAATTCAGGGGACAACTAGAACAAGCAGGCCAAAAATCCAGCTCTTTTGTTTGGTAACCATGGAAACAATTAATGAAGGGATGCAGTCTGTGAACTGGGATCAGCGCCAAGACAAACAGTATCCTGTGGGAGTGATCCAAAAGAGGAGGCAGCATGACCTCTACAGTGAAAATGGATGGGAAGATAGTAGATGAGTCTTTTTCCAGTGATAACTGTAAGCCAACAGTTAATATATCGAGTGGAGCACACCTTGAAATCCAGCTACAGCTGAGGTTGTATTTAGTGAGAAATATGGGAGCCATGACGTAACTCGACCAACCTAACAACCAATGTCACCCGAAGTCCCCTTTTCTTACAATACCAAACCAAAGGGGATTTTTTGCCATTTCTTCCTTACAGTACTGCTTCAGCTGTGTTTGAGGGCTTTCTGGTAAGCACCGCTTGCTTCAAGTCCCACCAGAGCATTTTTGATAGGACTGAAATCTGTGCCCTAGATTTCTTCTTTTGAGCAATTCTGTAGTAGCTTTACTTGTAAGTTTGGGATCATTTTCCAGGGTTAATATCCATGTTTGGTTCAGCTTCAGGTTTTTGACAGATGGCCTCACATCCTCCTCAAGAATTCTCACTGAACGGCAAGTTCTCACTGATGACAAGTTTCCAAAGCCCTAAAGCAGCAAAGCAGCCCAAAATGATAATACCACCACCTCCATGCTTCACAGTTGGTATGAGCTTCTTTCCTTTTTGCCAAAGTGTCTTGCATTTTGGCCAAACAGCTCCACATTAACATCAACTGTCCAGATCACATTGTTCCAGTAGTTTTGTTCTTTACCCAGAAGTTGTCTGGTTGTCTCTTGATATATACAAACATCAGTTGTTGTGAGCAAAGGTTTCTATTTTACAGATCTCCCATGTAGGTCAAGTTTGTGAAGTCTCTGATAATTGTCTATTAAACTTCAACATCGATTGTGGCAAGAGAGGTATGTAGATTCCTCTATGTTACCCTGGGTTTCTTAGAGTCTTTTATGCCATTCTTTTTCATGTTGATTACTTTCATCTTGTTTCTGTGAATTACTGTGAATCTAACACTTGATATCATTATAATATGTAGTTTAATTTAAATGCCAGAATATGATTTAAAGCCACAACAAAATATGAATGAGTCAAAAATATTTCCGTTGTCTATTTGAAATTCAAACCGTTATATTCACATTCTTTATAGCCACATTGTTTATGTCAAACCAGAAGACACACAAAAGGCACTATAGTGTGAAATGATTAATAAATTGCATAGAAACGACAAATATTTTCAGACATGTTACAGCAACAAAAAAATGTTCTTGCTTTCATTTCAGAAGAAATCGCACCTGTGTTTAATCAACATATTTCTTAGATTTTACTTTTTCTTACAGGAGGGGACGTGAAACCAGAAAGCATTGCTTACTCAGTTTTCCTGTGAGTAGGAGGACAAGGAGGTTGGGTCTCTCCTGTTAAGGCAGGGTGTACTGGCAATATGACCAATTGTGAAAATGTATGCACTGACTGCTGTAATTCACACTGAATAAGACCAGCTGCTAAGTTATTTCACTTTTCACAATGCAGACCTCTTAAAAGAAATGTAGGCATAAAATAAATAATTGCAGCTGTTGCACTTATATATTGCTGCTGTTGCACCTTATACTAGAGCATAATATCCCAGGATGGAAGACAACTCATGCAAACACTATATTTTTGGCATTATATCACAAAGATTTGGTGGACATTAATCCTGCATGAATTTGGTTACTGATTATTTGTTTGGTATTTCAGAAAACAAAGATATACAGAACGTAACTGAATACAGTCATCTCACCACCGATTCTAACAGTTGATTCATAGCTCTGCTGTTGTTGGCGTCTACAGAAGCATGGCAAATCCTTTTGTGTTTCACTAGATATTGTTCTTTCATGTATGAGCTAATAGGATATGTAAGGTTGCATATAGTATTTTTGCTCTTGAAATTTGTTATTTAAAAAATGTCAAAATAAACAGGCATCCTATTTCTAAGATGTTTTCATTATATTTCTGTACTTCCATAAATTAGTTATCCATCTGGCACACGTGTTTGTCATCTCCTGAAACAGAGATGAATAAATAATGTTACTATGGAAGCAGATTTGACCCCACACTTTGTCACCCACACAGCCAATAAACCAAACTAAGTTGCACAACTGTACGCCCGTGCTGCTCTTCAAGATCTGCCGTGCAGAAAAAATGCTAGTTTACAAATTCCCTGAGTTTGTCCTAGTAGATTCCCCTATAGGAAACACCCAAATGATCGAATCAACATTGAATCAGAACCCCTTTAATGCAACAAACCAAATAAGTAATCTAACTTTGCAAGATATTAGCTTTTATTTTGTTATAGGCAGAGCAAGAGCACATTAATACAAATGTGTCAGTCTTTAACGCTACACACACATGTGCGCCATAGCTAATCAGAGCTACTATAGGGCAACACACAAATTGGCTCCAACTGCAAATGAAGCAGCTATATAGTAACACATTTTTAGTTGTGAGGTTCCATAGGCTTACATGAAAATTTGGCATAAACACTTCTCTTTTCAACAAAGGTATGTGTATAATCTCTACAGACACTTAATACCAGAAGTTTAAATTTGTTCCGTGCTATCAACCAATTTCTTATCCTAGGTAAGCTACTACAACAAAATGATTCTCAACTGGAAGTTATTTGAAGTCTGTACTCACAGAGTGTAATTATAGGCTTTTATAATTTCTTGTCCACTAAAATAACAAATTGATCAGAAATACAGTATAGACATTGTTAATGTTACAAAGGACTATTGTAGCTGGAAATGACTGATTTTCACCTTGATTAAATAGTTAAATTATCTCTCAAACTAAACACTCTAGTTTGTATTTGTCCTCTTGCTTGGTTGTGCATTGGTGATGCAAGTGCTGATGCTGAAAGTACTCCACAAGTCTAAAGAAGGCCAGATTTATAATCAGTACAACAGTTTTCAGCTGTGCTGACATAATCGCAAAAGGTTTTTCTAATGATCAATGAGCCATTTAAAATGATAAACTTGGATTAGCAAACACAATGTGCCATTTGAACACGAGGGATCGCTGTTGATAATGGGCCTCTGTAGGCCTATGTAGATATTCCATAAGAAATCAGCCGTCTCCAGCTACAATTGTCACTTACAACATTAACAATGTCTATACTGTGTTTCTGATCAATTTGATGTTATTTCAATGGACAGAAAATGTGATTTCCTTTCCAAAACAAGGACATTTCTAAGTGACACAAACTTTTGAACAGTAGTGTATATATTAAACTTGGTTTTTAGGTCAACAATAATGGTCAGAACTATATGAAAATATGGCATTCACCACACGGGCCATCAGTCACTGAACCGTTTCTTCACAGCAGTAGCAAAAGCACAAAAGAAGACACTTATTTGTTAGCCACGTGCTAAAAAAAACTCCATAAAATTCATAGAATTAACTCTGAATGTTTTACTGCAATTATGTAAATACCGCTGAGTCCTCTTACATTTGGGAACATACCATCAAAGAACTATTCAGATAGGTTCTTTCCCTCTTACATTTGGGAATGTATCTACAGTATAGTACGCAAGAACAATAACTAGTCAGAGCAATTTGCTACAGGTCACAAATTGAAAATTAAATAACATCTTAATGTTATAGAACAATCGGTCAAATATAGCATATTTTTAAATCCTAATACAAATGTTACTATATATGAGATATTTTACATATATTATTGTATTTGCTTCTTACCTGTAAGGTACTTAAAATGCTGTTCCAGCTTAGAGGCAGTGATCTATATTAAAGACTGGCTTGATTTTATACCATAAATAAGACAATAAGCAGAGGATAGCCTACATTGTTTAATTCTTGGTATTTGTAACACATTTTAGGGGTATATTTTCGGAAGTGGTGTGCCACTGTGTTACAGACCAAGTACAAAATCATGAATGTCAGGCTATCCTGTATGGCCAGCACAGTTTTACAGCCCTATACAAGGTAGGGGTATAGCTGTGAGTAAGGAGAGGAACTGAGTCAGGATTAGTCATTTAGTACTATTCTGGTCTAAACATAGCTCTCACACAGATCACAGAATGATTCTTCATTATGTGCTTACTTTTATTTTTTTTTACAATGTCAAACATGCAGGGGCAAGACCTTATGCATTAAAACAGCAACAGATACTGTAGCTAAGTGGTTAGAGCGTCAGACCAGCATCTGACGAAAGGTTGCTGGATCTAATCTGAGTCTGCAACGTGAAACTCAAGTCACTCCAGACGACAGCTTCTGTTAAAATGTAAAATAACAATTCCCTTCCCACAACATCAAGACAGAAAAAAAGCATACTGTACTGTGTGTTTGACTTAAAATGCCTGACCACCAAACACTGACCGATAAGTCTCTGGGTGGTATTGTGGAGTCAAGTCTCTTCTGACTCACTGCAGTGATCTAGTTTTACTCAAACATAGGATTTACCTTCAGTACTGTCGACCATCTGACTACATTATTAGTCAAGATATATACACCCCCAGCCCACACACAATGTTATTATAGGAAAGAATGTGGCTAGTGTTGGCCAACAGCAGTGTCCATGTCCTCATTATGATCTAGAGTGTGAAGCTGTTCTAAACACTTTCTCACCATTCATCATCCCTTGCCACACTGCTTAGAATATGCCTGTCAATAAGCCTACCTGACACAAAACAACCAATCAATATCTACTCATCACAGAAGGGAACGAGAGGGTAGAGGAGCTCACAAAAGCCTTTCACCAGCCAAGGGAGGAAGCAGCTAAACAGACGACTCATTGTCTAGCTTTAAGGGTGTGACTTGTGAAAGTCAATATTCTCAGTTGAATTGCTCCACAAAGAGTGGGTTTTGCATCGCTTTGATATTTTAAGTAGGAATTGTGCACCAATATTAGGTCTCAAAAGCATGGTACGTTAAATATAGACTTTAACATATATTACATGTAGTCCAAAATTCAGCATGTCACACAATCAATGGAGTGTCACTTTGATTTCCACCATGTCACTAAGAAAACATCTCTGAGTTTCACTATCATTGTAAAGCCCTAGTTATCTTTTTTTTATTTCACAGATGTTCGTAAAGAGTATTAGATGTGATTAATATATCCCTAGATTTAAAAATAAGTAAATATGGACATGATTACGAAAGGCAAACCAGTTTATGTAAGGTCCCACAAGTGCATGTCAACGCAAAATCGAAGCAATGTAGTCTAAGGAACACTTGTAGACCTAAGAATTGAGTCAAGGCATAGATCTGGGGAAGGTTAAAAAATGTATACTTTTTTTGGGGATAAAACAGGGGCACAATAGATATAGTCGATGTGTCATAATCACCATAAAACTTAGCAGCAAAATGTGATATTGGTACTTTTTGCATTTCACCATTAATTTATCCCATATAGGAATTTTAGAATAGCTTCAAATAAGGTCAGTGTTCGGTTTCGGGTTACCCAGGTTTGGCATTTTGATAACCGTGTAAATATCATCAGGACCAGGTGATGTTTGTCAACATGCTTTAATTAAAAGTCTACAGAAAAATATTCCTGCTTAAATGTAGCCAATATTGATAAAAGTCCACTTGACCTATCAACATTTACACAGTTACCAAAATGCTGAGGTGGTGTAAGCCTACACAAATGACCCCGTGAGAATGCCAGAAATTAACCCGATTGAACATCTGTGGGGAGAGCTGAACACAGGCCCGGCGCCAGGATGAGATGGCTGAGGGTGCATTTTTTATAAATGTGGGGGCAAGTCTAAAAACTACCAATTCCAGATGTGTCCAAAGCTCTTAGAGGCATACCCAAGAAGACCCAAATCTGTGATCTCTGCTAATGGTGCTTCAACAAAGTACTCAACAAAGGGTCTGAATACTTGAGCATGTAAGACATTTACATTGTTTCTGTCAATAAATTGGCACACATTTCAAAAAATTTGTTTTTTGCTTTGTCATGATTGGGTACTGTATTTAAATATATTGAAAAAAAAACAGTATTCAATGAATTACAAATTCAGTCTGTAACACAACAAAATAAGGAGAAAGTGAATGGGTCTGAATACATTCCTAAAGGCACTCTATTACATTTAATTGTCAAGAAAAAATTAACTATTTATTGTGCTGGTTCCACCCTTTTTGTAAAGCATCTCTCTGCTATTTTGATTACATGGTTATGTATGTATGTATGTATGTATGTGGATATCTATACACCCCTATTAAAATGCCAAGTTGTAAAAGAATGAGACAAAGATAGATCATGTCAGAACTTTTTCCACCTTTAATGTGACCTATAACGTGAACAATTCAATTGAGAAATAAACTAAAATCTTTGAGGGGGAAACAAATTATAATAATGAAAAACTCACAATAACCTTTTTTAAAAAATGAAAAACTCACAATAACCTTTTTTTAAAAAATGAAAAACTCACAATAACTGGTTGCATAAGTGTGCATACCCTTAAACTAATACTTTGTTGCAGCACCTTTTGATTTTATTACAGCACTCATTCTTTTATTTGCCCACTCTTCTTTGCAAAAGCACTCCAAATCTCCTGTGCACAGCCCGCTTCAGATCACCCCAAAGAAGTTCAATTGGATTCAGGTCTGGGCTCTGGCTGGGCCATTCCAAAATGTTAGTCTTCTTTTGGTGAAGCCATGCTTTTGTGGATTTGGATGTGTGCTTTGGGTCTTTGTCGTGATGAAAGGTGAACTCCCTCTTCATCTTCAGCTGTCTAACGGACGCCTGAAGGTTTGGTGTGAAAATTGCCTGGTATTTGGAACTGTTCATAATTCCCTCCACCCTGACTAAGGCCCCGGTTCCAGCTAAAGAAAAACAGCCTCAAAGCATGATGCTGCCACCACCATGCTTCACTGTGGGTATGGTGTTCTTTGGGTGATGTGCAGTGTTGTTTTGCACCAAACATACATTTTGGAATTATGGCCAAAAAGCTCAACCTTGGTTTCATCAGCCCATAACACATTTTCCCACATGCTTTAGGTAGACTTGATGTTTGTTTTTGCAAACTTCAGCCAAGCTTGGATGTTTTTTATCTTTTTAAGAAATGCTTCCATCTTGCCACCCTCCCCATAGCCCATTCATATGAAGAATACAAGAGATTGTTGTCACATGTAGCACACAGCCAGTATTTGCCAGAAATTCCTGCAGTTCCTTTAATGTTGCTGTAGGCCTCCCTGACTTGTCTTTTCATCAATTTTGGAGGGACGTCCAGTTCTTGGTAATGTCTCTGTTATGCCAGATTTTCTCCACTTGATGATGAGTATCTTCATTGTGTTCCATGGTATATCTAATGCTTTGGAAATTATTTGTATCGTTCTCCTGACTGATATCTTTCAACAATGAGATCCCTCTGATGCTTTGGGAGCTCTCTGCGGACCATGGCTTTTGCACTGAGATGCAACTAAGAACATGTCTGGAAAGTCTTACTACAACAGTTGAACTTTATTTGTGATTAATCAGAGTTACTTTAAATGATGGCAGGTGTGTAATGACTTCTATTTAACATGAGTTTGAATGTGATTGGTTAATTCTGAACACAATTAACCTGGTTGCACACTTATGCAACCAGGTTATTGTAACATTTTTTTTTTTCATTTTTCCCCCTCGAAGATTTCAGTCTGTTTTTTAATTGAATTGTTCACATTATAGGTCACATTAAAAGTGGAAAAAGTTCTTACATGATTTATCTTTATCTCATTCTTTTACATCACAAAAACCTGGCATTTTAACAGGGGTGTGTAGACTTTTTATACCCACTGTATGTATGTACATATGTATGTGTTTGTTTTTTTTAAGTTACACTGCAAAGGGCATTGAATTTGTGGATCAATCCACAGATGCCATGATGATGTTACCCTTGATGGGTCATGGCTGAACTTATATACAACCTATAAAACCAATTCCAGTGACGTTATTCCCATTTACCATGTTTACATATGACAATATCACAGGGCTTACTAAATATAAACTAGGCTAGGCTATCTACAGAGGTAAAGGCAACTGACACTCTATTTGAGGTGTTGACTGGTCCTTCTATAGTCATCATCATTTTTATTTGACCCTTATGGAGGTTTAAAAATCTTTAAAATGTTCGGGCCTTAATAGCTACATGCACTCCTACATCTAAAACTCCTGGTACAACAAGAAGACAGCAGAAAACCAGTCAGAACCTGGTTCTGCAGACATAAACAAGGCTAAAATGTATTGATGACAGATTCTTTATCAAGAATGCTAACACTGAAGTAGTAGTTCACATTTTAGTAAAAGACTGGGGAAAAGATGTATGTTAGTGGGAATATCACATTTAGAGAGAAAAAAGGTTATTTTGAAAACAGTGCCACCTTGCGAAAGAGACGCAACAATGCAATTGTGTAATGGAAAAGTCAATGTCCCTACGTTTCACTAGATGGCGCTAAAACCTAATGAATAATAAAACGCACACCACTACTAGTCATCAGAAGGATAAGTACTTCCAACATTATAAAGATGAATACATTCAAATGTTGCAAGTAGGATATCGACGATATGACTTTACACATTGTTATGACTTGTCATCAACTTTTGAGACACTTTGCACTTACCATTCTCATTAATCACAGTAACGTCATCCAAGTTTAAATAAGACACTTTCGTTCTATTGCATCATCAATTCTGAACAGTTTGGAGAACAACAATAAAACCCAACATGTTCAGGCTCTCACAGCCATTTCAACACTACAAACGTTCTTTTTATGAATGCAAGTTTCAAGGCCACCACTTCCTCTCCTCTTCTACCCAACAATGCAGGGTTTTTACTGGAAACCAGTCCTACTGACTAAAATCAGGCTGGTGTGCCGTTGTAACTCACATACCTCCAAATAAGCTATGTTTTAGCTGTGAGGCATTATTGTTAACCATATAGTGCCACAAACTCCAACCCCACATCATGTCACGACCATGCGATGGAGCAGACTGCAACTCCTGATGAGTATATTCACAATGAAACTAAAGAAAATGTGTTCTAGTTTTCATTCCAATCACTCTAAGATACATGTTGTGAGACCAGAATACTGGGAGCGAGGGACCTTAGATTAAGGTAAACTTTGTGATTTCTGAGGAGCATTATGGAAATTCTGTTCTACTTATAGCTTTTGATGAACCACATGAATGGATAGAAGATGGATGGGGAAATCCCAGAATACTCATTCTGAAAGACAGAAGGGTTCATTCAGTCCAGGGAAAAGACTGGGTTTTGCGTTGCAGAATAAATAAACACATTAAACACAATGAAGGGCTTAAACCTTGGAAAAGTATGGTTAATTACTGCCATTGTCTCTTTCCGAATCTGAGCGGAGGTGAGTGGGCTGTGCTGGAATGATGGAGGTTCGCCTTCCACTCTTCTAGTAGCATGTCGTCATGAAGGAAATGTGAACGTTGTTGTCCATCTACAGTGCAGATGAACAATGTGCTGTGAAACGTGCTGTAGTTTGCTCACGCCCCCCATCCTCTAATTACTCAGAAATGAAATGAATGTGACTCGGCATTCTAGTCTCACCACAAAACAGGCTTCAGGAGAAATATAGATTTAAAAAGATACATACATATTCAGTATATTGTTTCTTTCACATCTTGAATCAGCAGTATGAACTCTGGGTAAAAACCTGCTTAAGAGAGTTATCCCAAGGGCGTTGTTAACTGCCAACGGTTCAAAGTAAACTGGATTTGTAGACGTTTTGCACGTAGTTTAAAGAATGCAAAAAGGAACAGGAAGCTATAGTCTTTCTCATGCTGACACCGCATACTTCCTTTTATCTGTGTAAACCGCCTTCTACACATGAGTGCTTTCCAAATATTTGAAATATATCAGCTATGTACAGGCATTAATACGCGCTTCACTTTTCTAAATGAAATAGGCTATATTAAAACGTGAAAGTTATTCGTTCACATGTAATAATAAATATGTACTTCCATGAACTTCTCTTCATTTCCATTCAAATATTACTATAAGTGGATTCCTCACACTACCGTTGATAGCCTATTGTAATTATGTAAAATATTCTTGATTTGTTACTGAAATATATCATTTCGCTCGCAATTACTTACCCATAATAGTAAAGTAGTGCCGGAAAAGTGGTTGATCCAGTTCAAGGCGGTGGAGGATTTGTTTGGACAAAGTTTTATCGAGGTCTGCAAAAGTCCTTCTAAAACTGACTAAGCAGTACCCCTTATCTCAGTCAAGCCTCTTCATGTACAGTAACGCAGGCGTTTTCAGTTTTGCAGTCATTCATAGCTTTTGAGTGAACTGTGACACTTATTTCAAAGTTGGTCACACCCACTTCATTCTACGAACTGACACTACTTGCTCATTCAAATTGTGAATGAGTTGAATGTATGCGCGTGGACTTAATGTAAGAATAGATGTAAGAATCTCTAGGCCTATGCACTAATACAAAAAACAATCCTAAAAAAGGTATTCATGAATTGTAAACGTAGTTCTCTTTCGGCATGCAATGGTGAAATACAATAATTAAATACAACAAACTTTAGGATGAAAAGTCATTGTTATGGCATTTCAATGTACATTTGGGTGTTGTTTCAAGACTTATTTGTCAGGACCCAGGTTGCATGTTTACCAGTATGAAATATTGTAGGCAAAATAAAATTTTCTACAGTTTTTTCCCCCAAAAGCTTATTAAAGGCATGGTCTTTGAAGGTCATAGCCTTGAACACACCCACTAGCTCAACTGATCCGGTTTGACCATGTTTGGGAAGTCTTGAGTCCTGTAAAAAAATGTCCTTGATGTCTGAACAAGGCAAATGTCAACATCATACAGAAGAAAAACTATACATAGTATAACGGCAAAAGATGGAACAATTAAGGTACAATTAATATGAACAACCATTTACCATCGTCGGTGTTGTGGACTTCACCACTATCATTCATGAGCATGCTTTCCTTTATCGGTCCAGTGGTCACATTCCCCTGATCAGACATTGAACGCATTCATTGATTGCATGTACATCTTCAAATGTACAGTAGGCACCTGATTGGATTAAACATCTTAGACCAGCATTTGTTTGAATCTGAGCAGCCAAGATGTTTCTGTACCCTTCTGAATAAATCCTAAAGCTCAGGTCATCAAAAAAGACCAGTGAGCACATTGCACTGGCAGCCATACATACCTCAGAATTAACTCGTATGGTACAAACATACCATCATAGTGAGAACAAAGTGTGCTAGAGACCTGTCCTAACTAACTGCTGTAATCCAAGCAAAAGGTGCATCCACAAAGTATTAGTCGTGGGTGTGCACACTTACACAACCAAGGGATTAACCTTTTTTGTCATCATTATTTTGCCAAGGAATGATCCATTTTTAATCACAGAAACATTGTTACAACATCTTACTAAAGGCAAAAAAAGACCTGATATGGTTGTCTCATTTCAGCCTTTACATCAACAGAAGCTGCATTTTAAATAAGGGTGAGGAGACATTTGATATCGACTTCAACTTAGCATACAGTTTCATGTGTACACTTCTCTAGCGATCTTCAAAATGCAACGCTAGATTTTGATGGAGACAAACAACAACACCAGTCAATTCCTTGTTAAAGAGACTACTGGTCTTGACTTATCTCAGTTAAAATGCTTTCTGGTCTCACAGATAATATTACAGCCTCAGTAGTATATGTTGAGAAGTAGTGTGTGGGCTGTGAAGAAATGGAATGTATTGGTCTGAGCTGTAGTCTTACAAAACTGCTTAGGGAACATTCCACAGCATAATGAAAAACATCCTGCAACAAACACCACACCCACCCCACAGACTACAAAGCTGTCTTTTTTGGGTTTTGAACACCAAATTAGCCCAGTAGTTCTGCATCTTCACTATGAAAGGTTGGTTATACAGTGCATTGCCCTCTGTCATGGGAATTACCATCACACCTTTTACTCTGAACCCCATGGTATACTGCCAGGTTCTTAAAGAACAACCGTTACGGTCTCCCTTAAGGCAGAGCTTTTGTGTGGCAACATACACATATTAAACCTTGGTTATGATACAGTAGCCTTAAGGGAATTACAGCCATCATCTGCCCCATTTCCTCAAGCAGGCAGACGCGGTCTTTAAAGACCACAGTTGGAATGGCATGGGCATGGCAAAACCTGTCCATTCTGTGTGTGGAAAGTGTAATTCGAGTCGAACCCAAGGCCCCGAGACTAGATCCCGCTCGGATGGAGTCGGACGACTCTCGGCAAGTTCGTTCTGAACTCCAGTGAATGAAAACGAGAGAGGAGAAAGTTCAGCGTGTGGTATCGTATAACCTGAGTCTGCTGCTGCCAGCCGACCATTCAGGCGAGCCAGCACACAGAGCCCCCTGCGTCCCAATCACCTTGAACGCGCCAGGAGAAAGGGAAAGCCCTGTACTAAAGGACCGTGAATCCAATGGTTGCAGCCTCAAAACAGAGCCTGAGTAACTTCCTGTGCTGGAGATGGTTGGGGATGGATGGCGATGAAATCAGCGGTCGTAAACCAACAGCCGGTATGAACTGACTGAATACACTGACCAACTGTGAGCATTTTGACACTGTAGAGATGGAAGTAGAGATGAAAGTAGAGATGAAAGTAGAAATGAAAGTAGAGATGGAAGTAGAGGGCCCACAAGCACAAAATAGGTAGAAGCATCGCATCCCTTTCAAGGACCAGGAAGTCCGAAGCAACTTTCACAAGCTTCCAAAAAGCATGTAAATCTTCTGTCAAGAGCTGACAAGACATTATCCTGTGTAATTGAGATTGTGCCCAAAAGCCCAACAATCCTCATGGTTTGGCTGTAAAATCTTTGAAGTATGTATTCAAATAGTGCTTGTGGGTGGTGTGTCCTCAAACCTGTCAAGTGCAGTCACCTGGAGGAAAGTGAAATGATTGAGTCCAGTATTTCCTGGCACATTCATTTCTTTTCTGGGTGAGTACACATTGAAAATTTAGCGCATAATCAGTGACATTTTCTTATTAGGATTCTCATTAGGTCCTCACCTAAAATGCGCATTTTAATAATCCAAAGAATGTGCAAAGACTGTTTCCAAGAGAACATTCCCTTAAACAAACCTTAAACACAACATGCTACGATTTGCTGAGGATATTCAATATGAATTTTCTAGGCATGTTTCATTGGAACATTTCCGTCAACATTTCAACATCACATCATATATACACATGGTTGCCATGTTCTCAGTGAATGATTGTTCTAGACATGTTTGATTAAGGAACATTCAAAGTATATGGAGGTGCCCAGCTCCCCAAAAGTTATTCATTCACCATGTAAACAAAGCACTTTACATTTAGTGCAAACTCTTCATCAGTCTGAAATCACCATTTATGTAATGTTTTATTCAATACTTAAAACACATTACAAACATGTTACATACAATATGTATTAATCAAGCCTTTAACAAGATATTTAATATCCTATCAAGTCCATTTCTTGCAAGCTTCAACAAAAAATTATCCTTGTGGGTTGAGGCATGGGTAAAGACCAAGACGAGAGGTCAAATGTAAGGGTAATATCAACAGGCCTGCTGCCCCGTCCGGAAGAGGGCAGTGCCCAGGATCAAAGGGCCCAGACGCAGAAGGGCACGGACAGGTATCCCTAGCTGGCTGAACTTCAACAGGAGCTCAGGGAACGATGTACTTCCTGTGAAAATGAGATGACCAGAGTAACGACATGAGTATGACTTCTGGTGGCCAAATTCATGACCTATGTTGCATAGCTGAGAATAAAGAGTCAAATAGATTTGGGTTCAGTCAGTCCTCCCAAAAGGATATTACCAGCTAGTTCTGCTTGTGGCTAGATACTTCAGGGAGAATTTAAAACGAGGTTAGGACTTTGAAGAGTGTTCAGAATCATTCACATCTAAACCTGGGTAATTGCTCGTTTAAAATGAGGGTGTATAAGTTAATCCCATTATTGTACTTTCTTTTATAAAACCACTACACTTCAGTAAAAAAAATAAAAAGTGTACTAGATAATAAATATTTTAGATTAATTATGTTTTTGTTTAAGTAGTAAAATTTATTGATATTTGGCCATCAAGCCACAATATTTTTTCAGCAGTTGTTTACCTTCCAGGTGAGTGGAAAACATTTTCTTGTGGCAGGGGATGGAATGGTAGACCAGGAAGCACGCCAGCATATTAGACAGCATATCCTCAGTAAGGGGCTGGCCACTCATGTACGCCGTCAACACGTGGCTGTTATCTGTAGAGACCAAGGGGGTAATCTATGGTTGCCACTTGCCAATAATCTGTGAGAAAGAAAGCCTGCCATAACAACCTCCCATATTTCCCACGTTTTTGCAGTCGACACACCCAAAAACATGTTCTGGCACATCCTGTCCCACTGAGGGGAACTGTCAAAATATATGTAGACCGATACGATTCTGGCAGGCTACTGTATAACGGTAAACTACATTCAAATACACATTCAAATGATTAGTTCATTCAAATTGAGTCTGTCCTCCATTGTAAGTATCACTTCCACAGTGTTCGGAGAGCTCACCAGAGAGCCAGCCGTCCAGCGTGCCATCGGCAGAGTTCTTCATGACGGGCAGGAACTCGGAGCTGAGCAGAAGCCCCCGGCCCAGCGGCCCATCCCTCAGGCGCTGTTGCAGGGCCCTGCTCTCACACAGCTCCAACACCAGTCTCATCTGCCACAGAGCAAACGTCTCACACATCTCTGTCTCCTCCAGGGCCTGCACCGCCTGGGGACCAACACACACAGGTCAGCAGCACGCAGCAGTTCGAGATCAGAGACATACAACAGCAAGCTCCTAGGCAGTAATAACTCTTATGTTCTAAGATCGGGGTTATTGGAAATTGGTTTGTGAAATAAATGGTGTTAGACAAGTGTCATCAATGGTATGTCAGCTCCTGTTTGAATAAAAAAACATGGAGACATATCAAGGGTCCTTTTTATATTTCTTACCTGATCAACAGCGATGTAGGTGGGCAACATTTCAGGGTTCTCCTGAGTGACACATTCATATAGAATGGTAGAAAACACGGCCAACGTGTCCTGTTTCTGGACAGCCAAACCAGTAAATAGTCAAGCGTCATTCACAAATCATGACAAGTACAACATGTGGAATTATAAAATGAAAATGAAGGCGTTACACTATGAAATTTAGTCATGAGCCAAAAGGTTAAAACCAATCACTTACAATTTTACAGTGCATTCGAAAATAAATAACCCTGAAATCTGTTCTTATGCATTTTCACAAACAACAAAATAAGAGACATAATGGGATATTGTATCACTGTGATGAATATATGGCATCTTCAAATACAATCTCTTTTTGGGCTTATCTGTGGTCAATTAGCGGTGTACAACAAATTACTTTTTATAATGATGTTCCTGCGCCCAATGATGTTCCTTCTGCTCTGACTCCAGTGGCTTACACCTGCTTTAAGCCATAGTTGTCATTGGCCTAGCAGCATCATTAAATATACTCAACTCACATGCTTCATGCTCTCCGAGGCTTTACAGAAGTATTCAGCAAAGGAGACCAAGGCAGCATCAGAGGTGAAGGTAGAGATGGCTTCAGGCTGAGGAAGGAAAATAATTAGCCACAACAACAAGGACTGTTGATCGTATGTTCCAGGGACATATTGACAGAGGTGGTGGTTGGGCCACTGGCAGGTTGACACTGAGAGCATGGGGAAATAAGATGTCTCACACACAAACACGGTATATTGGTTGTTCAGCCACACCAGAGTAATGTCACAGGCACTACTGCATGCTATAATTGTATTATATGGAGTTCAATAGAATAAATAGTTAATGTAACACCCAGAAGTGACTCATTATCCTGAGAGACTGAAGAGAAGTGACTCACTAGTAAAGAATTGCAGTATACCACTAAAGCAACACTGACATTGAAAAACTCTTTAGCACCAAAAAAAAAAGTATACTTAGTGGTCGACTGTCACGGTTTTGTGTCAATAAGAGATTTAGGATGTTTGCACCTTGAATGTGCGGACTTCCGAGTTCCTGTTGTTGACGTTGGGAGCTAACAGACTCTTCCAGCCCCGAGGGTCATCCTTGTAAGGCAGCTGTCCTGCACGCAGCTTCACATACAAAACCCCGTCTTTGGACAGAATGGACCTACAACACACAAAGACAGGATTCCAATATTCACACATTTTAAGTCACCCATTGGGAAAGACAAAACCATGCGATTGGCATTATCAATTATTGCCTGTTGCAAACTCATTGTATCATTAGGGCATCATAAAGTACATGCTTGAAGTCTGTACATTGGGTGAGAAATGTTCACGTTCAAGTGGTAAACTCACTGTAGATGTTGAGTTCCTTTACTCAGGTCAATGGATAGCTCCCAGTATCTCGGCCCTTTTACTTTAATCTTTAATCACATTAAAAACAATATGTCAGCAAATAAACTTTTCAAAAACAATGTGAAATTGACTGATTTTCTTGGAATAGAGTGACATTTCTGTGTACAGTATTAATAAGAGGAAGAAAAGCAAAATAATAGCATATGTCATTACAAATTTTCAACAAATGTGAATGAAAATGTCGACTTCCAACTATCCTGTCTGTCAAGACTGACTACATTTTTCTGATGAAGTGTTACATTTCCAGTGACCTTTTTGAGGAGCTGCAACTCTGGTAACATGGTGGGGGCCATCAGTTCCACCGTAGTCTCCTCATACCACTGAGTCTCCTGACAAGAGGACACAAACATTGGAATTTATTTCAGACATGAGATGAACATAGACTAAAGGTATGCACACAAAATCCAATAAATCCCCCTTGGTGCATACAGTAAACCACAACATTTAGATATATACTTCCTCCTACTCGTAACAGACTAGCGATTCAGTCTGGCGATTCACAGACCGGCGATTACCAGCCTAGTCAATAACAGAATAGTCAATAACCTGAGCAATTAACTGTTGTTGCGTTTCAATTAAAAAACTGAACCAACATTGCGGTTAACCCCATAGGCTTTTAATGGGTTTAGGTCAGGGGACAGGGACTGCAGTTACAAGAGCTCGATTCTGTGGTCGGTGAAAAATGCTTGTGTTGATACCTCATCCCAGGGACTTTTGAAGCAAAACTGTCACAACATTGCATATCCACCGCCACAAGTTCAAAGTAGGGAGTTGATGCTTTTCTACACAACCAGCCCTCTCTTTATTCCTAACCCACCTCTGACCCATATAAATAACATTCTGTTGGTGGTAAGACTTTTTCATAATAAGGGTAGAATCAAGAGTTGTCTGTGTATCATAAACCATGTGCCAATAAAAAAAAAAAAATCTCTTCCCTGCTTTTTTGCAACATAAGTGGCACAGATGTTAGCATCTTGTATATAACATGGGGTTCTCTATGTACCCACCTCTGGTGTTAGTTGCCAAAAAGTTCTGGTTTTGTCACATCTGACCACAGAAACTGGTTCCAAAGTTCCAAAGGCAAGACGCCCAAACAGCTTGTTGATATGGACATGGTGTCTAATTGTAGTTCTAGGGACCTGAAGATTCAACCAATGTCTGCAATTCCACAAATGTTTCTAACCTTGTCACTGTGTGGGGACATTCACACTCGAGACCTCATCACAGTTCTAACAACTTATCAATGGAAACACACAGAACTTCTATTAGATTTGGTTTTTTTAACCTGAATTAAAGGATAGATTTATCCTATACCAAGTGTACAACAACGAAAACTGGTCATAAACGTTTCCCCGCCCATATTTTTACCAAGGGGTGAAGGGCATAAAAATTTTTTAACTAGGACTTGGTGAACATTACCTTTTTGCTTGACTGGCAAAGGCTTTCAGAACTAGCCAATGGTGTTATTTCTTGTGATTATTGAGCTACATCTGAACCTTTAACCAGAATTATATATACAATAGGGTTAATACCAGAATAGGTGTTCTGAATTCAATTTCTTCATAGCACGATGCGCAAAGCTGAAACGATTGTCTGACCCATATAAACAACATTCTGTTGGTGGTAAGACTTTTTGATAATATGGGTTGAATCAAGAGTTGTTTGTGTATCATACATAATGTGCCAAAAAAAAATAAAAAAAAAATTCTTCCCAATGTTGCACAGACGTTAGCATCTTGTTTTAAATATGACACGCTCCCGACAAGCTCCCTATACCACTTTCTATTTCACTCCATGAACGTTGCAATAATAATATTTGTTCTAGTATTAGTAGGATTTGATTTAGTATAGATGTTTGAAATATACATTTTAGCCAGCTTTGTATGGTTTATTAACTCATTAATGACAGCCTGGGCAAAACAATTCAATGCAAGAGGATAGAACACCACAAAACACACACAGGTTTGACAAATTCTGAAGGTACACTGATCATGTAGCAGTTGGTTCAGTTTACTTTTTAAAGAGTGTCCAGAGTGTGATATATACTACAGTGAGGTTACTATTGGAAAGAGGAAAAGATGTTGGGTGCATTTTTACAAAGGGACTTATTTAGAGTTATTTGTGAATCTTGCGTCATGTAGCTAGCAAAGGCCTGTTAACCAGCGAGTAAATGTCTCAGGGGTAATTGAAGCGAAAGCAGGAGACAAAGCAGATAGCAGCGTGGTAAATCATTTCTTAAGGGGCATTTCAGCAAAAAGAAAGAAACGAAATTGGAGACAGATGGAGGAAAGAATACGAAAGCAGGAAGGCTGAGACAGGCTCCGATTGGAGAGCGCACATTTACATTTTTTGTACAAAATAATGTGGCGAAGGACAAAGATGGCATGGACGTTATTAAAGCTACGTTGTAGGGTGGACAGGCCAGTATTCAGTGTTAGGCCTGTGGTATACATGTCAAACTAATGCAACTCATCAAATAGTTTTACTTCTCAAAATAATCAAACAGCCTCCAAAACCACGTTGTAAATATGTGTACTGCATGTAACACCCTACAGTAGTGAAGGCACAGACATTTCAAAGTACGTGCAGTTGTAAATGGTGTCATTGCACACATGCAGGGAGGAACGTCTTTATAATCGATGTACACAGCAAGTCTCTCCTTATGCCGTTCTCAGGTAATCGAAATGAGTGACATTCGTAAAACCCTTCGTTTTCTTTCCTAACTGCCCAAGTGCACTAGGGGATCTGGTCGATCCTGGGCCACAGCGTACAGGCCTCAACTATTTAACACAGACGTAATTAGTCACAGAT
This sequence comes from Esox lucius, assembly GCF_011004845.1. Lineage (NCBI taxonomy): Eukaryota > Metazoa > Chordata > Actinopteri > Esociformes > Esocidae > Esox > Esox lucius. The sequence continues at coordinate 13,805,718 of NC_047574.1, read as the reverse complement.
TTTGGTCAAACCAATAACAGCTACAATACTTAGAAAACCCTACATCACCGGAAGACCTTTCCTGGCGGAATTATTTAGAAGCTGGAAAGACCCTCATAGTTCAAGGCAGTTTACTAAGCCAAGATTCTGAGACAGCCACATTACGCCTGGACGCAGGGCTAACGCCGTCAGATCAAACTCATCCACATCAGCTGACATTCATTCATGGAGTTGTGCTCTGAAGGCATGTGTGAAGCAGCCTAATACTAGCACTGAAGCTACAATGACACACACGTTATCCCGCAGCCTTATGGTCAAGCCCATAAAGACAACCTTCAGCCCACCTTAACATGCCTGTAATGTTATGTGGGGGAAATGACAATGTCAGACACAGTACCATGTCTATAATAATACTAAGAAGAGAAAGTGACCACTATGCCCATGTTGAAAGGAGCATTTAGGACACTAGTAATACTGAAATACATAAGTAAATCTTGCATAATTGGGTCAGGTCTGAAGTAATATATAGCCTACACGGGGCATTGAATGCAAAAGAGAGCAGTCACACGCACTCCTTAAATTAGTAGCGGAAAGGTTCACTTTAGCACTCTGGTGCAACAATATAGTAATTCTACCATTATGACGGTTGCTTTTTGTTCCTACTATTAGCTGGGTAAATCAGGAGAGGCCTCACATGAAGCTGACACTTCTGCAACTGCCACTTACAAATAGAAATGTTACACCAATCACTTCCAAAATGAGGAATGAGAAGTGCACATACAAAACGGAAACTCGGAAGTGCAATCCCAGAAAGTTAACTTCCCCTCTATTAATAAACTGTTTAGCGTCAACACTTTTTCAAGTTCATGGGTCTCCAGTAGTTGCTTTAACACCAACTGTACCGTATAGCTTTAATTCTGACATACAGTGCATTCTGAAAATATTCAGACCCCTTCTCTTTCTACCCATTTTGTTTCGTTACACTTAGTTGAATAAAAATATATGTTTTGCCATCACACTACACACAATACGCAGCAATGACAAACCAAAAACACATTTTTAGACATTTAAGTTATTCATTTATTGAAAATGAGAAATGCCACTCTAAACTGTGGTCAGATACTTTCAGAGCTCAGATATGTCCTTTGTTCATCCTTAAGATGACTAGAACTTGACTGGAGTCTATCTGTGGCATAATTTATAGACTGGACATGATTAGAAAAAGGCACACCTATATAAGCTCCCACATTGGGTTCCATCATTGTGAAATGGAATAAGTTTGGAAGCACCAAGACTCTCCCTAGTGCTGGCCCTCCAGCCTAACTAAGTAACCAGGCAAGAAGGGTCTTAGTCAGGAGTGTGTGACGAGCCAATGGCTCAAATCCAGGTGTGTAAAGCTATAAGTTACATACCTAAGAGGACTCAAAGCTGTGATCGCTCCCAAAAGATCTTCTACAAATTATTGAAGGTCTGAAATTTTTTATTGAATTGGCACACATTTCCAAAAACATGTTTTCAATGTGTCATAATGAGTTATTGTGTGTAGATTAATTATGAACCACCGGGCACCCTCAACAGGTGGCTTTAATAGGAGACTAACCGAATACCTTGTATGTGATGTCCAGGAGGGCATAGCAGGGTTTCAGTGTGTCCACATCGACTGGAACCAGCAGACGTGGCTCTGCAGCAAGGACCCCCAGGTGACGCAGGGCCTGTAGGTGGTAGCTGGAGTACAAATGTCCCAAAACGTTTCCACAAAGGACACACCAATAAGGCCCTAGTGGGCCACAGTGTTGCTGCTATGGAGTTATTACTTATAAAGACCAAACTCAATGAAACAATTGTTAGACCTGTTCAATACATGCCACTGTCCTTTTAGAGGATGGTTCTCAACATATACATGACATAAATAGCAAAAAAAATAGTTTTTTAAATGTATTGAAGTTGACAAATGTATGATAGCCTTGGCCTCCTTGAAGAATACATATTTCATTTGTAGGTGATACTAAGAAATAACTGGTGCTACAAGAAGCTTTACAGTTGGCTCGGTAATATGAATAATACTTTGGATTTCAATAACATTTGTTTAACATTCATTTATGAACACTGAACAATATAAACATGACTATTAAAAACACATACAGTACCAGTCAAAAGTTTGGACACACTTGCCCATTCTCTTGAACAGGTACGTGTGTCCAAACACAGGACCGGTACTTCCCAATTTCCCATATATCAATATACTGCTGAACATAATTAAACATGCATTTTAAGGTTTCAGGTGGAATCCACACAACTTTCAGAGTTATGATCCAATTTGTAGGCATGAGCCAGAGTGAACGTGATAAATTATAAACAGCCATCCTCTGACGATGCCACATCTTTGAGTCTTGAGGCGAGGGCAAGGCCAAAACGTCACAATTACGCCAAGTTCGCAAGTGAACAATCCTTCCTCCAAAAGATTATTCTATGCATTCAATTGCAGGAAAAGAAGTCTAACGGCTCTATTGTTAACATTCCCTCAGGATGGGCGTCTTACCGGTTGTCTGTGCTGTGGGCTGGGAAATGGGGGTAGAGAGCACAGAGCAAGGCAGCGATGGCAGAGTTGGTGGTGCTGAGCGTGTACCTGGGAAAGAGCAAGGACGGAACGTCACACCACCATGTCATGGACACGGACACATAGAGACATACAGCACGCAACTCCTAGAAAAGGGGATGCTGAGCCTGACGCATCAACGAATCTTCCCGTCACATCAGAACGTTGGCGTCGGCACAAACTACAATGTACTGTCTTTTTGGTGACAGGTCCAAACGAACAAATCAACTTTGGCCTCGGCAAAACTGCTTAGAATGTTTTGCCACCTGAAATAGTTTATGCTCATAAAAGCCCTACTTAAACTATAATGGCTGTGGTTAAGGGCGTGCTTAAACCAGTTTAAACCATTGTGCCAGCGTGGGGAACAGAACCACTTGTTCAGGTGAGTGTAGGTGACGTGTTGCTTTGCCTCTTAAAACGTCAGCTGAAGAGATCAGCTATCAACCCACAATATACCACTCATCCAGTCTCTAAGGCAAACCATGCATACAACTATCTGGGATGTTTTTACAATGTGTATTATAGACAGATCAGATAAAAGGCCCTATACACTACACAGGTCAGCTTGACAACAAGTCCCACAGCAGAGCAATGGTCAACCTCCATTTGTGCAACGCTGAACTTGCTGTTCATTTCACCATTTTGAGAATGCTGTCCCAATGCAACGCCACTGTGGTTGGACGCAGCCATTCCTAATCCGGAGAGTACACAAAATGAGAAGTGTTTCCCTTCATGTTCCATAATGACAGCCAGACAGACAGGCCAGTACGGTGACTGATGTAGGATAAGAAAGCTCTCCACAGACCACAGCCAGACAAAGAGGAGGAGAAATCTGGAACGCTGGTTAGTGAGAAAGAGTGGGAAAGAATGAGAAAGAACTACGTGTCTGCATTCCTCTACAATCTTCCCTTATGTAGGCGTGTGGTGAAAGCAGGAATAGGCTAAGAATAGTACAATAAAGCCATTCAAATTGAGACCTTGAAGTTATGTGGGCCTGCAATTGTGAGCCCTAAAATAAGATAGCAAGTCTAAAATCAAAGGATTTGTACACATTGAATGTTGAGATGCTGACAGATTTAGCATCAGTAATGAGTATTGGATACAGCATAGTTGTTGCCTGCATAGCCCTGGGATATCTGAAGAACTCGCGTAACAACCCCCTTACATGGAACCTCATTAAGCATGTTGTTCCATTACTGAAGTCAGCGGTAAACATTAAATCTAACGCACATTGATACTTCATATTATACGCACCAATCCCTTGACAGTATTGATATTTATTACTCTCAGGTCAACGCAGTACAAACAACATGGCGCCAGGCTACGACCATCAGCTGGTTGACCGCGGCGGTGGGGCCTTACCTCCCTCCTCCCAAGAAGAGCAGGCCCAGGGCCATGTGGTGGGCCATGTGGAAGCCATAGTTCATCTCCCCGCTGGTCCTCTTGTGGAGGAAGCGGCAGAGCTGCAGGACCTTGAGGTTTCCGGAGCCGGCCATCACCATGGAGACGGCCAGCAGCACCATGCTGAGACAGGTCTGGAGGTTATAGTGGCCCGTCTGGCAGACAGAACCAGGGACAGAAAGCCATAGTGTTGATGCAGTGGTAATTCAGACATACACCGAGCATGACCGTAATCTATTGCCTTATTAAACGGACAGTTACACTGGGCGGATGTATGAGAGCAGCACAACTTACGACCGTCGCGTTCGCCGACGTCAAGCTCTGCATGAAACCCCGCGCAAACTTGTACTGTGTGCGAAACAAAGATTAGAGGGCGAACCAGCCAATTAACTGACTTCTTCTGAAGCCTGCGTCTCTTACCAAGCAGTCAAATGCGTCAGAGTTGGCCGAGCCGGCGAATCGGAATCCCACAGCCATGCAGGCTCCGGCGGTGATGTAGTCATGGGCCTGGCTGAGGACAGGAGTCACCACACATCAACATGAAACCAGACACAACATGCCGGTCCCTTACATCCTGCCGTACTGAGAGAGGAGTCAAAGCAGATTGTACTCACGCCAGGGTCTCCATGTTTAAGTCCTCCGAAACCACCGGGTTCCCAATGTTCTCTTGGATTATCTGGATGTCAAAGAGGGTCTTGTTTGGTTACCGATGTTTCAGACGACGGGATGTGAACTCATACAGGACTGTTGATGTGTAAACGGCTCCAGATTCAGGAAATGCAATCAAGCCTTTCTCCCCCAATAATATATCTTGGCACTGAAGCCAAATTTGAGGACTGAAACTGGTTTCCTTATTAGCACTGATGTCATTGATTAAAACAGTCTGACTGACTAACAACATTAAGAGGCTAAGCTCAAACCTCTAATCACTATGAAATGGGACATCTGTACTGTTGGCTGAACTGAGGCCTGCGCAGGTAGGGCATATAGATCTGAAATCTGTGCGTGTATTTTGAGGGGAGTTACCTGAGGCACATTGCTGCTCACCCACTCAGAGTTGGGGAGAATCTCATCCCACATGATGATACACCTGGCCAGTGTCTGAGAGCCGAGACAACAAGATGTGAAAACATGGGACTAGGCAATGATGTTTGTCACATCTACATTTGAAGCACTCTGAGGGTCTGGCTTGGTAAACACCAGTATACTATGGCTACATCAGCTGAGCTTCAATGAACTCACCCTCAAAAGCAGAAACTCTGGTTTAATGAAGTCCAGGAGGAACATTGTGTCTGGGGCCTTCAGCCAATCAGCGATAGACCTGAAAGGGGGTTAACGAGGAAGTGTTAATGGCAGCCTGAGATTATTCTCCCAAAGCAGAACAGAATCAGGGTAGACCAACAATGATTCAAAATGACTTGTTTCTGTTATAAGCTGGAGCCCTGGGTTCATGATGTGCTGACCAGCTCCATGCAAGACTACATGGAAGAGTGAAGAGAGTCACTGTGAAATAAAGCTGCTTCTCGGCCATCTATGATGAGAGTGGCGGTGGTGGAACCTGTACCTGTTGTTGGTTTTCAGGTAGATCATGGCCAGGGCTAGGGTCGCTCCAGGACAGGTCACATCCACATTGATGGTGTCACCCTCCTGCCGGACAAAACACGAGCGTAAGTTACAAATCAAAAGCACAGCCATTGACCAGAAGCCGTGGGACATTAAGGAAAAACTCTTCTACGATAGCTACAAATCAACGGACAAACAGTAGGTAAACAAGACAGGGAAGCCCCTGTTACATGTCCTGTTACCTTGATCTGGTAGCTGGGGGACTTGTGTTTCTCTCTGTTGATGCCAGCGTGGGTACGGCGATGCCCCCCCACCATGTACTGGTACAGCTGCTCCGGCACATTCAGGTCAGTCATACCGATCAGGTTACTGCCATGCTACGGGGACGGGGACGCAAGTCATTCAGCAGGCAGTGGGAACATTCTACCGTCCCCTACATACACAAGACTCACAGACCACGGCCCAGGTTCGGACAGAGCCCCGGCGACGCAGTGTTCATTCGCCCGTCCTACCCCGGGGTGCGTGGCTTCCCGCATCACAACACTGACTGTTTCTATAAGCTCTACTTACAGGACAGCAGAGTCAATACGTTATTTCAGCTGCGGTCCCACAGCCCTACAAACACAGTGACTTACCCCCAGACACACCATGCCCAGGGCCAGGCCGGCGGCCAGGGAGTAGGACTCTCTGTCAGTGCAGTACTCCATCTCCGGACCGGGGGGTCGGCCTGCAGGAGGAAACAGCAGAGAATAGAAAGCACAAGATCATTATGTTCTGAGGGAGCCGTCACAAAAACCTTAAGGCACACCATCTGCACAGCTGACAACCACCACCGGAGGCACAGGCATTCCGGGGAAATGCATGACCATGTGATGGGACTTTTTTCCTGGACATTTACTGGATCAGCTGTACAGTGTGAGGTTGTACCGTTTTTTCCTCCTCCCTAGTTTCAAGTGTCACTTTGAAGTCGGCCGTGTTAGGTTACCGTGCACACAACACGACATCTATTCTGTACTCATGAAGGCTACGTTCGCTGCCATCGAGCCTGTATAGATGGACTTTTGTCTCATGTGTAACCAGCAGCTCCACGCCGAACAGAGTCGTAGTTAACCCTCGCTGCAAACGATAAGAAAACACAGAAGTGGAGGTCACAGGGACACGGGCGACTGACCGATCTCAGCGAGCAGCACCTCGGCGTTGTGGCGGTGCCCGGTGCCCTGGTAGACCAGGCCGATGCCCACCACGGCCGCCACCTGTACGTTGTGAGGCACGTCCAACTCAGTGGAGGTGGGAGGGAGAAGCGCGGGGATGTGAATGCTCAGCAGGCGGGTGATTGACATGTCCATGGTGCTCAGCTTGGCCGCAGACACACCCAGGAGCAGCCCGATGCTCGTCATCTCGTGGCCCTGGGGGGACAGCCATTTTCATTAGCCCCCTGTGGGTCTCACAAACCGCAATGTTCACTTGTTTAATAACAGAGAGATCATGAATTGAATAAGTTACCGGGGAGATCTAAATGGGGAGCGGGTATGAAAGAGCAACTCTTCTGTTTGGGGTAAAAGCTACACTGTGATTCAGCAAAAAGGTTATGCTTTATTTGCCTCCCATCACCCAACTACACAGACAACTAATGAGTACATTTCAAAGAATCCCATTTGCATAAATTACCAGATGACTAACATACCAAATAATTCAATATTTACAGACAAAAGACCGCTGTAATATCATAACAGTACAATAGCAGATATTTAAAGGTTCACGCCCATGCAGGGCTCAGATATTGGCGTATACATTCTTCTGGCAGAGGTGATTCGTTAGCAATAACGAGAACAGTAGTAATGTCATAGTGTAGTAAACAACAACTGATCTTTGAGCAAAGAGATGTAATAGATATGACCAGAGAGACTTCTATGGTTGAACTAACTGGAAATAAGAAAGTTGCACATGCGTCACTGCCAAGGAAAAGTCAAAGTGAAACTCTGCTTTGAGCGCTCTGAGACCTTCCCACTTTCATGTGAGAAAAATAACAGGATGCCAAAAGACAATTTCTGCTAAAACCTCCATGCAATCTAAAACATTTATAGAGAAACTACATGAATTCACTCAACCCCTAAACGACTGGTGGCTTTACAGGCATTTCCCTGAATAAGAACTGCAGAACTGATACCTTTTTGGATAAATTCTGAGGTCACTTGGTTTGTGGCGAGGAAACGTGCGCGTGCACGCCCACGCGGTTGCACTCGCATGTACTCTCACCTTGGTTAAGTAATCATGTATGTTGAGAGTGGCCAGCTTGGTGAGGTGTCCATTGAGCCCCAAGGCCATGAGGAAACCTGCATACTCATTGGCCAGCTCAGGACTCTTGGGCTTGTTGTAAGCGATCCAGGCAGAGTCCACCTGGGAGGCAGGGGCAATCTTCAGGCCCGCCGCGACTCCATTGTGAAAGCTTGACCAACTGGTCATGTTCGGGGGGACATCAATGTTCCCACTGTTCAGATCCACCATCGTGTTCTGAGGGGGGGCACGACCTGTAACCAGAACCACGAGACCCCGCAAGGTTACCACCAAACCCCCCCAAAAAAAGAAAACATTGACTGACACCCAGGACCTGGCAAACATGGCCCCTGCTGCGCTCTAGTGTCTGCATCTCATCACATCAATCAGAAAAAGTGCATTCCTGCCCTCAAACACAACCCACTGAAACACACGCTAGATTTACAGAGTCAGAACAACTCAAGGGAGCTTTTTGTGAGCTTTATTGTGGCAAGCTGTTAGAAACCACGCAGAAATGTAAATAGATTTAGTGTCTTTTTACTTCCGGTCTTCAAAGACCTTCAGAGAGAAAACAAAATACTTGTGTACTTTACAGCTTGTTTTTGAAGGCAGTGGCACCAAGTTCACTTAGACCCAGGCAAACAAGGGGGGCGTGGTCAACCTTAGACCCAGGCAAACAAGGGGGGCGTGGTCAACCTTAGACCCAGGCAAACAAGGGGGGCGTGGTCAACCTTAGACCCAGGCAAACAAGGGGGGCGTGGTCAACCTTAGACCCAGGCAAACAAGGGGGGCGTGGTCAACCTTAGACCCAGGCAAACAAGGTGGGTGTGGTCATTTTAGGGATACAGTACCAGTAAGGTTGAGTTTGGGCACTGGGAGGGGCTCTGTTGGCACAGGGTGGTAGGAGAACAGGGTGAAAAGGCCTCTGCCCACTGGCAGAGCCATGGTACGCTGGCACAGCTGCAGCAGTCTGCCCAGAGAGAAAGAAATGAGGAAGAGGAAAGAGAGGCATCAGAAGAGCACAACTACAGACCACCTGCTGACTACAGAGCAGTAATTTAAAAAGAGGAGCATGAAACTATGCACATTATCCATGGGATGTATTTATTGATTAAGGGGAACATAAACACATATCTGGTTTAGCTCACTTGATAAGATCATGGTCATTGTAACACGCCAGGGATTCATTTCCACAGGGGTGCCAGTACAAAAAGTATTGGTGAAAATTTGGTGAATGTGCTCACTACTTCAAATAGTTAGGGATACGAGCACAGCACTAACGACTTAAATGTAAACCCGGGGCCATGTTACTTTAACTTCAGCTGCTATCACTTGAACTTGGTACGTACTTGTTCTCCTTCTCCTCTATGTACTCATGGTCGCTGACCTCGGGCAGGTGGACCACGCTGACCCTGACGGGTCGGGAGCTCTGCAGGAGCCGCCGGGCCTCCTGGACACGCAGGTCCTGGCTCCAGATGAGACCAATCAAGTCCTGGTTCAGATCAGTCATGCCGTCCTCCTCTTCGTCTGCCTCTGTGGTGGCTGGAGCCTCCCGCGTCAACCCTGGACCCACCGTCTGAATACGGAAACACATTGGACAGACGACAATGACCTCCAAACACACGCGGCGGTAAAGACGCCCGAGCCCTCCGACCACCCTGTGACACTCACACTTACAGGTTTGCCTTTTGCGAGTGTAACTTTGTGTGCTTGCTTGGTGAGGTCCTGTCGCCCAATCAGCAGGCAAACTTCCTCTGACCAGTCGGAGCAGGGATGCTCTCGGCACTGGTAGATAGCATCTCTGATAGGCAGAGCCACACCAAAGGGCACAGACTCAAGGTCTTTCAATGTGAAACCTAAACAAAACGCACAACATAAGTCTCACACCAGAAGGATATCCCTAACACCACAATATTAGAGAGGTTGTGGAGATGTTTCCAGGCCTGATGTAGTCTTTACCAGCTGATGTTAGCCAAACCACAAGCTTTTCAGCCAAACTTTCATTTGGCGCATCAGACTTCATACTGCCCTGTCTGGAAGAGAAACAGATTGCATTGTGTGTAGAGTTGACTGAAAACAAGTTGTTAGTGTGGTTAAGTAACTGCCTAGTATAGATCTCACTTTTAAACGTAAGTTCTTTTAATTCACACCCAAATGTTGCTAAGTCGTTATACTCTTACGTGCTGCCAAAAAATAACTGTCAGAAAAAAAAGAAAGAAAAAAAACATTTAGAAACTCAACTGCTGAAAAACAAGGCAAGGAGTACTGTATGATGCAAGTCCTGAGAATGAACAGCGGGCCAATCAGAGAGATCTAGTAGAGGATTAATCTACTTGCATTCATATTTTTAATGAACAGAATACATCCACCCCATTCTGTTATTGTGGTGAGCACACAGCATTCCAACACAGACAATACGCTTTTCAACATACACAAAAAAAAAAAAAAAGAAAACAATTGGAAGGAGAACCATTTAGTCATAATACTACAGTCTCTGACATTATTGCCTAACGCACGTTTGTTGGCAATTACAATCTCTTAAAGCCAACATTTTAACGGTTGCACAAGGACCGGTTATTTACTAGCATTATGTGCACATGCTTGTGTTTGGATGGAAGCGGACATATTTGAGGTTCTTCTTTAAAATGTGACACAAAGTGCTAATTTCAGGCAAGTGTGAACAACCAAAAGGTGGTTATAACAGTACTGCACCTGATGGAATTAACGGTGACACAGGATCGCAGCTTGTCCAGCCGTGTCTCACACAAACAAGCATAGGAGGGTGATCTGTTTTTTTACGAATAGTTTTCAGCTCCACTTGATTCAAACCTCAGCATAGTCTTCCTAGTTCCCCATGAACCAACCAAACACTCTTCTTTCATAAAGCCCTTTTTACATCCGCAGTTGTCACAAGGTGCTTTTACAAACACCCAGCCTAAAGCCAACTGTAATGTAGCCTAGACAAGACAGTTTAAAATAATCATAAGACAACAGCAAGACAAGTTCACTTGAATAAGCGTCTGCTAACTAAGAAATGTTCAAATATTGAAGGCAGGCCTATGACACTTATGCCATGGAGCTCATTTGGATGTACTGAAAACCCCTCTACGACGTAGACAATATCCATCATTAAACAACAGATGACAACGTATATGGAGACCAGTGATTTAGATCTACATAGGTCTAACAGTAATGAATTGTCTTTTTTAGTCATGGTTACCTTATCATCTCCTGACATAGACTGATTTAATAGTCCTGATAATAAATTAAATTAGTTTAAATTGATTAAAAGCATATTTTTACAGTATAAATGGTTGAATGCCCTGGTTTTATGTCGAGACTGTCCATGCAGTGAATACAGTAGAACTCCTGGAGAAGTGGAAATTATATCTCAATATGTTAATAAAATAGTGAGTCTCTTAACATTCAGTTAAGATGTCTGTAAAGTCCTCCATAGTCTGCAATTCTGTTACCAATATTTTCACCAACATTTTACCAAGGTTTTACCTCCTCAAAGACGATTCAGTGCCAGTCTTCTTCTGACCTGTGAGAAAGAGGAGAGTCTCCATGTGAGGACTGTGGGTGAGCTGTCCCAGCACAGAAACTGGAAAATGGGTCAACAACAAAGGAATAGAGGCCTGTCAGTCTCAGAGTCATCCTCCCCATTAGGCCCAAATGGGCTTTCTCAAACGCCATTACAATTACTGTACATGCATAAAATTAAGCTTAAAATCTTCACGTCTCAGAATCAAAGGATATTTCTTTCCTACTTTTACTACCAACAACAGAGTCCTGACTTCATAATAAAGGCCTATGGAAGGCATGTCATGGGGCTGGCTGTGGTCTTCATGAAACACCCACACACCCACCAGCAGAGAGCATACACCCACCAGCAGAGAGCACACACCCACCAGCAGAGAGCACACACCCACCAGCAGAGAGCACACACCCACCAGCAGAGAGCACACACCCACCAGCAGAGAGCACACACCCACCAGCAGAGAGCACACACCCACCAGCAGAGAGCACACACCCACCTGCAGAGAGCACACACCCACCAGCAGAGAGCACACACCCACCAGCAGAGAGCACACACCCACCAGCAGAGAGCACACACCCACCTGCAGAGAGCACACACCCACCTGCAGAGAGCACACACCCACCTGCAGAGAGCACACAGCCACCTACAGAGAGCACACAGCCACCTGCGGGGAGCACACAGCCACCTGCGGGGAGCACACAGCCACCTGCGGGGAGCACACACCCACCTGCGGGGAGCACACACCCACCTGCGGAGAGCACACACCCACCTGCGGAGAGCACACACCCACCTGCGGAGAGCACACACCCACCGGCGGAGAGCACACAGCCACCAGCAGAGAGCACACAGCCACCAGCAGAGAGCACACACCCACCTGCAGAGAGCACACAGCCACCAGCAGAGAGCACACACCCACCTGCAGAGAGCACACACCCACCTGCAGAGAGCACACACCCACCTGCAGAGAGCACACACCCACCTGCAGAGAGCACACACCCACCTGCAGAGAGCACACACCCACCTGCAGAGAGCACACACCCACCTGCGGAGAGCTTGGCTAGATACTTTGAAACATCTACGGAAGTTGCATTGTCATCTCCAACGATGTACAGGGCGTAACTCTGGTGAGGGAGAGACAGAAGGACAGAAAAACGTCAGTGTCTGGCCGGTTGAAAGAGGCAGACAGAGAGACACAGGGTATCGGGCGGTGAGAGACAGAGCCAACAGTAGGGTGGATGAGCCAGAGTGCGTGCGTGTGTGTGTGTGTGTGGGGGGGGGGGGTCAACGAGAGGTAAAGACAGACGGGGATGGGGGTAAATAGATGTAATTGCATGACAGGCTGTCAGTCTCTCAGCAGTGACGTGCGTCACCTCACTTAGCCTTGATGGGAGGAGACGCACAAGGCCTGGTTATAAACACAGCCCCCCCGATCCCCCGCCTGTGATTCAGCTCGCCATCCCACCGTGGTTTAATTATGGCAGAGTGTGTCCGCACACTCACGCACAAACACACACATATTCCCTCGAATAATTTGGCAACATCGAACTTGAAATAACAAATCCTTATTTCTTTTGAAATAAACTGAAACACGGTACAATCGTCGTCGCTGCTGGATGACGACCATTGTAAAGGTATTTGGAAATTGAACTGTAAAATATGGCACGGCCAAATCTATAGACCCACTTGGCGGCCAACGTCAGTGACAGTACCCAGTGGGTTCCGTCCAAACTGCCTCCCTGAGCCTCAGTGTTCCTGCTCTGGTTGTCAACAAAGCATGAACAAATGTCGGCGCAGAGTTAGTCATCACTTTCTGATACATTCTCACTGTAGACATCAACGGGCTGGCTACATCTCACAACTCGCAATTTTACTCTCTTCAGCAGTAAACTGCTCCCGTACCCCATTTCTGAGCGGTGCATTCCACCAACTATAGTCCCCAATGAATGAGCAGTGAAATTGGCAAGGAAAGCAACTAAAGTGGGAATTTCCGACAGGTTACTTTGACATTGAAAGTGTTTCGTACAGACACTGGGTTGTTTTCAATGTCACACGTTGTTGCAAATGGTGCTTGTGAAAGCAAAGAGTAAAACGTCTCAGGCAAACGTTTTTTCTTTAAAACCAAATTTTACCAGCAAATTTCACTGAGAACACATTGGATTTATTGCTGGGAGCTATTAAGTGTAATCGCCCTGCTCAGCTACAGATTTTTCAACTTGCTGGCTTGGGGATTCAATGCAGCAACATTTCAGATACTGTTAAAATACTTTAACTGCATCTATATATATATCTTCCCGTACCAGAAAAATGACACCCCCTCCCTTCACTGGCATCCGGCCCTAGGTCATGACGCTTTGGCATTTAAAATGAGCGTGTGTTGGAGTGTCAGTGCTGGATGACCCTTTTAACTGGGAAATCATATTAGAGCAGGAAGCCCCATAGGCTAGGCACTGAAAACCAATCCAGAGAGGAGCTTACATATTCAGGGGTCTGTGTTAACATTGGTTCCTCAACAAAACTATGCGGTCTAAACAGTATTTATGTACCATGTCATTGAAGTGGTTGGGTAAACTAGCCACGCACACATGCTGTAGCTTTTACCAAGCCACCAGTGATAGGAAAACGACCTGTCCTCCCACCACACAAAGGACCAATGTACTGTTGATGCAAATGACCCAGCACGCCTTTCACTTTGTCGTTGGCACCCCCTATTGTCGGTGGATAGAGCACAACGTTACACGTTGCACACAGACAACATAACGGGACTGATCGGGAGGACACACTGCTCTATATCTTCGATCCCCAACTCTAAACTCCGATCGGCACGGCCATTATCTCTAGTAGCCAGAGCGCTAAACCGCATAGCGCTCGGCTCCCACGCCCAACCCTCGTCGTCACAAGGCACAGACAGAAACAGGGGATGATTCCGACGGGGATAGCGTACCAGCACCAGAAGTTTGGTCCTCTCACAGATGCCGGGCAGGTAGGGGAACGGCGCTACCACGTCTCCCCTCAGACACCCGCTGAACCAGCTGAACACACATGTAGGCTCCGCCCTCAGAAAAGACGGACGCAGCATCTGCTCCATCTGGGCTGCAGGACAGGGGGCGGCAGAGAGCGTCTATTAAACTGGCACGACAGGCTACAGACTACACCCGTGGGGTCACGGACACATTGCGACCCGCAGCACAGACCATCATTTAAATCACAACAAGCCATCGTGGCAGTATGTGGCCAGTTCTAAGCAGGGGGAGGGGGGGGACGCACCGAGGATGGCTCTTACCATGATCGATAATGCAGGACTCTTTAAACGTAGTGATGAATGAGGGGTAATCTCGCCAGTACAGGTCGATATACTCCTCCAGCTGCAGGTCCCTATTAATAAAATGCACAATAATCAGCAGCAGGTCAGAAGAGGAACTGTTCATCTAACCAAAGGCATTTAGTCAATACTTTTAATGCCCAACCATCTCCACCATAAAAAAAAACGACCTACACAGCCAGCCATCAAAAAGATGAATCCGCTCATTTAGGACTCACTAAATGAACACCTCTGGTACTAACGTGGGCGTTTCAGGCTTCATTGACCTACAGACCAAGCCCAGTTGCCAGATTGGTTTGTGCTTTAGTTTAGTTATTCTTTGTTCAGTGAGTATTGCAATTAATACAACAAGGATCTGTTGATCCGGGAAACACTAAATGACAGGTTACTTAAATAAGACCAAAATAGGTAATAACCAATTCAAGTGGTTGATTCAACCACTTAAACTCTTTAATGACAACGGCCACTTGACATACTTGGAACTTCAATGTCATTTTCCTGTTAATATGAACGTTGTCGGAGAGACCGTAATCACCCGGTTTCATTGAGCGGTGATTCAGCAGGCATACTTGAACTTCTGTTCTTTCTGAATTTTAACAGCCGAATGGAACACAATGCACCTGCGACCTGCGTTTATTTGCCGCTGACATAACTGCAAAGTGGGGTTACTTCAGAAGTCCTCTCCTGTGAAGACACATCCAACCTGCTGTACCACCATACTGTATGGCTCGAGTGGGATCCGACCACTCCTCGGGGACTGGTTCTGGAGCGCACTGTTTTCAGTACCGAGATTTGGAGAAATGGCGATTAACATCTTCCACATTAGGTACTGGGGAGACATTTGGCCCACGCTTTGGGTGAGACGTTGGTTTTGGTGGTTTGAGACTGCACTGGTCCCGTTAGCATGTGTTCCTCATCCCCACACAGAACGCTATTGAGAACTAAACTAACATTTCGGTGTTCCTGACATCATTTGAGGGTCAGCCTAGACTAAAACAGAGCACCCAGTACCTGGCCAGCTGTTGTAGGAGGCCAACCAGCAACCGCCCGCCGCTCCTCTGCAGCTCATCCAGCTTCAGCTCCTCGTACAGCAGGTGGAGCACATAGAACAGGGCCGGGAGGTGGGGGAAGAGCGGGGCTGATGGGTCCAGGCGTAGGGCCGGAGTGGAAGCCAGGGGCTCCCCACAACCCGAGCTGTCCGCAGAATCCAGACTCACAGCACCACACACATGCCTGAAAACCACCTGTCTGTGGTAGTCTGAGCACCTCATGTAGTCCCAGTCCTGGTAAATGACCAGAACAAACAGACGTAAATGCAAGAGACAAAAGGGTCAGAAGGTTAAGGACCAATATCTCAGCCTGGTCTGAATCATTAATGTCCTGTGGACCTGTACATTAATTTCCTTTCTTCAGTAACAGCTGTGAGCCAAAGGGTGAACTCCACATGACCTCCTCAGCCCAACTGCACTGTTAAAACCGGACCGGTTTTCATACTACAAACCAGACACACTCACACTCCACATGAATGAGGGCACAGGCCACACTCACTATACTTCAACTGGGACAGAAATTAAACTCAAAGATTGTTACCTCAAATTCAGCAAACTATATATAAACCGAACACATTTCTCTATTATGAGTCAACACCACAGAATAACAAATCCCCCCCTACTGTTAATTCACCTCCTTTTTCTGGATTAAAAGCTTGAGACTAACAAGTCCAGACATTTAAGGCTTTCTATGTAATGACTGGCTTTCAGGGATAACCCCTGCTTACCTCATCAGACCCTGTGTCTGACTGCCGGGCCTTCTTTGGTGCGATCACAGGAGAAAGGGGCACTTCAAAATGGAGCTGGGGGAGCACAGAATGAAACACAAAGGTCAAGCATCAGTCACCACCTGACTAAAGTATCATCTGCGTTGTCAACCTACCATCCGTGGCATATGCTTTACGTAGGGATGGTACAAGCTTTGGTAACCCGGGCTTACCCGAGACTGAGGCCCGTCTACAAACTCCAGGAGGGTTACCAGACAGGCTCGGCACAGTGGGGACTCACGTTTCGCGTCCATCCCAGCCGCTCTGTGTTGTAGCCCATGAGAGTCATGAAGCAGGTGACGAACAGGTTCCACTCCAGGTGTGCGCTGGGCCCCCCGGGGGCGTTGTAGATGTTATACCACTTCACCAGCACCTTCATGGCCGTCTCCTTGGGCAGGATGAAGCGTACCGCCTGGAGACACTTCCTCACTACAAACACACAGGGAAGGAGGAGGGCATAGCGTGAGACGCTCCGCAGTAACATCAGTAATGTTGTGTCACACCGCAAAACGGGGATTGTTTTAAATGTCAATTATTTGACTTGGGCAGTTAAGCATGTGAACTGACAATTGGATACTGCATGAACTGATGTGTTCCAACTTGAGAATTCACAGACAATTCAAGGGTCTCTAGAACCCAGCGTGATTGGTGTCCGTGTCATCTCCCCAGTCCAACCAATCGGACAGGTAATTAACTCCATCCTGAATCTCTAATTGGACAGCGAACTCCGAAAGGTCAAGGTAGAGCAGGAGAAATGCCATTTCATTAGAATGATATGTCCCGGCTTTTAGATCAATTAGGTGCTAATGTGTAGGAACTAAGAATGCTGCTGCATTAATTGGTAGTGGTTCAATTTGATTAAACAAGGAGTGTGAATCAAAGACTGGGATCCTTAGTTATTACATATAGGGCTGGACTTAAAATCTTATGAGATCAGAACCAACTATAAAAGCTGTGTTTTACTCATAAAACATTTAAAGACAGCGTAGAATTTCTTAAGGCACAGTAGGTTGTGCACGTGTATACAAGTTTTTATGTAGGGTATATACTAATATCACCGTTAATACTGTCTTTATGCTATTGTTTTTGTATATTTTAATTCATTTTTATCACTATGAATTTTGCGGTCTAGTTTGCCTTGTGTACTCTCTGCATATGACTATTTAAACCATGATACATGAAACCATGGCTATTGAACTCCATGCTTGAAACCTTCTATTCTTAAATTGACCAAATATTCTTGAACCACAGGTACATTCTGCACAGATTTTGTCCTGTATATTCAGGCAAATATGGTCACACGGAATAATTTATAATTACCTTTTGTACATTGTTGTACAAAAGGTACAAAATGTGAGTTGTTTTGCATTAGTACCTCAGCACTGCAAGAACTGCCTTCAGAAAAACACTTCAACTGGTTTGAATAACAGGAATAATCTACTAACAAATGGAACTAAATAATACAAGAAATGACTTAAGTCCAGTGTCGGGCATACAGCCTACTTCACATTGCTACAAAGGATACCCACATTTCCATACATCAAAATGGTGATAAAATTATACTGAATGCCATATTCCTACCTGCATTAACTACAGACTCTCAATGCGCACCCACTAGGAGCCCAGCTAATTGACAGTTACAGAAATTCTCTTTCGTTCTAGTAACCGTGTACCTGAACATAAACATACATATTACACACTAGCTTTGGGCATGTGTCCTTATGCCAGTGTAAATGGAAATAGTGTCCAAGTGGTACTACATTTCCCCATCCGTTTCACCCCCTCATCGACACCATGTTCCAAGGAATCTCCCAACCTCCCGAATAAACCCGGATTATCAACACTCCAGGGCCAATTCGGCATATTGGCCTGAACTAGGGCATGAAAATGCCACCCTAGAAAACAGCACCCAGGAGTGCCTGCCGAGGACTATCTGCCGCGATGACGTCCTCGTAGCGCTGTGTCTGACTGGAGAGTGCACACGTGTCAGGAGACCCGACAGCCAGGAGACGGGCGACTGGGTCGGGTAGAATATGTCAATAGACGTTTGGGGAGGAGGGGCGCTAAGTACTAACATGATGGATTACGGTAACGAGTGCTTGTTGCGGTGAGAGTGTGTAGGTACGAGCAGGAACGTTAGGGTCTTGTCACCTTAGGTTAACGTCAGTGTGACAGAGGGAGGCTGGCAGCACTTAAACCCAATTTTCAGGCCATCAACGCTGGATGACTCAGCTGTGTGTGACATCTAATCCAACGCATAATCTGTTGCCACACACACTGATTTAGCACATTGTCAGGTTATCCTTACCCAGCTCCGAGGTAGCAATTTCAGGGATGGTTATCCTCAGCATTGTGCCATTGCTCAGCTCCTACAAAAAAAAACAACAGAATAAAAATCAATTTCAGATCAGACAGTATCAGACGTATCTAGATGTTAACTTCCAATCAACTCAATATATTGGCAAATCATCTGACATGGATTAAGATATCAGGGGATAGAGACTAAATCAATTCGACACGTCACAACGTATGCCTTTGAACATAATGCATTGACAAATCTGTCTTAGACAAGGACCCTCGCCAGAACAGCATGTCTTTATCTCTTCTGACTAATCTACTCCATCAGGTAGTGATGTCCACCCAGAAAGCTCCAACCGCCCTGAACTCAGTAAGCCGGCGGACGGACCTGTACCGCTCAGTTCTGTTCTGTACACATGCTCTGCTTTTCTCTAATCCAATTCATCTCTAATACATTTAAGGAGCAATAACTCCTTGCGTTCTAAGTAGTAGCAGTCCCAGACAGACCGACACAAACACTCATTACACCCCCCCCCCCCCCCCCCTTCCATTCATATCATGAGACACACCAGGGTGACTCTGCGGCTGACGGGGTCTCGGAGGGCCTGGATGTAGGGTACAGACTGTTGGAAGGTGTAGTCATCCAGCCACGAAGTCTCGTGGTGCTTCGTGGAGCCCCTCGGCTCCGATAGCGGGGAAGGCATGGACGCCTAGCCAACAGGGGAGAAGGGACAAACAGGAGATTTAATCCAAACCCGTAAGGTACAATCGTCATGCCCAGTGCTCAGTAGGGGGAAGGAATCCATACAATTCAGTTCGACGGCCGTTCTGTAATAAATGCAACATTTAATTGATTAATCTTTGGTTTCCTCATTTGTACCAATCTATATTCTAAGACATTAGTCACACAGTCTGAAGTTTAAATCCAATTAGAGTTTTACAGTCTGTTGAAATGGAGGGTTGTCGAATGGAAAGTACATCTTCACTGTGATTTAATCGTCAGTGTTAAGATGTAAGCGTGCACTTTACGTTTGATAGTAAAACTCCGTAAAGGCAAACTGACAGAAGCTTGAGTATTTTGATGGGTTCTTTTAATAACCGATGATACGTAAACACTCCAAGGTCTCAGTGGTACCTCCTCTAGTCTTCTTATGTGTCTCCCAGAGGCCTTGGCAGGGGTACTAACACTCTCCATGGGGGTGCTCAGTTGGGCTATGTTGTTGGACAGGCTGAAGGGGGGAGACAGGAGGCCAGGAACAAACACCTTGCTCACCTGCAGACAGAACACATTTTCCTATTAATCTCTGCATCTCAGAGGAACACATTTAAACAGTGTACAAACTCTATTCTCTAGCTACCCTTGTCACTCCGGTGTACAGAACCAGGCTTCCATTGGCTTCCAGAACAAGCATTGCATCTATATCCTAAGAAGGAAATAACAGAAATCAAGTGTTAAATTCGTCACTGTTTTTAGACAAAGTAGGACACAAGAGTTCCATTGTAAACACTTCCAAAACTTAAGGGGAATTTTTTTGTAGTTGTAAAGTATTCAAGTATTCAATCATCAGTACGATTGTGAATTTGAGGACAATGTCTTGAAATTAGGGTAAGATGAAAACGTACCGAATGGTACTTTGTATTTGTGTGAAATATACTTGAAAGAAAAATAAAATCCATGAAATGTATCCAAATGTATCAACTTTACCTGCAATGGGGCTGCATCTTTTGCAGGGAAAGTGGCAACAGATGCAAAGATGAGTTGTGAGGAATCGTTGCTTTCAATGAATTTCAAACATCTGTGAATATAAAATACAAAAATGAACATGAGTGAGGGGAGAATGAGTAAAAGGACAATGCAGAGATAACTGAGCTGATATTGATACTGACCGGAGATGTTGGTGAGACTCCACAAGAAAGCACAGGTACTTGTTCTCACAGAGGTCAGAGGTGATGAAGACCTTGGAGGCCTGACAACTCATCTCCCTGCAGCCAGAGTATTTACAGTTACTTTGTTTGATCTATGACTGTGTTTATACGGCTATTCCCTTTCCACTAGTCAGGTTTTATGTGACTGTTCTTCTGCAGAAAGCCCTATGGGGATACCAACACAACAACTGTAACTTTGTAACATCACATGGATGTGACAACATAATGACCTCAGAACTCTCCTCATTCAGACCAAATCAAAACCGTTTAAAAGATAAAAGGGAGGGAACAAGGAACGCCAGACACTGACTTGTGGGAGGAAGCCGTTTCACTCCACAGCTGCTCGATGCATAGGTCAGGCCCTATGGGCTCCATCTCTGGGACCAGCACGGACTCGCTGGCAGTGCTGTTGGGCGAGTGCAGGAAGCTGTGGCCTCTAGGGGACGACGAGTGGTACGACATGTTGAACCGGGCCGCAACCTGGAAAGAGGGCGCTGCCATTCCAGGGGAGTGGGAGCGGCTGCAGGGGGGAGCAGAAGGGAGGGTGGTTGTTGCAAATGAGACAGGGATTGACAAATTAGCCTGTAGATAATATGTACACACGCTGGTTTAAATTTGCTAGATGGACACTACGATTAATTTACTTAGTACAACTGATATTAAGCCGGTTTTCCTCACTGTCCTTGTGGTTTGCATTACCATAGCAACCGGTTAAACAGGTCTAAGATAGTACAGTGTTAAAATGAGGGCAGTATGTACCATATATCTAAACCCTATGTCGATTACGGATTTGTAGATACATTCATCACAATTTTCCAAGGATCACAGAATTGAAGAAACAGTTGAGTCTTGGGGTTACAAAGTTTAGAAATATCTTATTAGATGTCGCCTCCATGCCAACAAGTAATTTTAAAGTCTTGACAAAAGAAATCCTCTACTGTCTTCAAGACAAACCTCTGTGCTAAACATGATTGGAACTGACTGGAACGGTGTTATCAAGGTCAGAGAAGACAAATCTGAAGGGCACTTCATCTCATATGTACACTCAAAAGGACAACTTAAGTACACCGATCTAATATCAGGTCAAACACCTTTTCACCTCCATCCACTTCAAGATCCACTCAGAGACGCCGTTCGGGACACAAAAAACTGCTGCTCACTGAATGCTTTTTTGTTTAATGCACCATTCTCTGTAAATTCAGCCCACAGTCGCGATCTGTCGCTGTCCAGGACAACGTCTAAAGTCACCTTAATGCAGCCATGCTGGAGATGCTGGGAGAGTGCGTCCGCGAGTGCAGTCCTGGGGACGAAGTCATCCTGTTTTGGTTTTGCATGGCATGGCAATGGAAGGGGGATCCAGGGGAGTCCATCCTGGAGACATTCCTCAGGTGTGTTGTCAGAAAGCTTGGCGGCAACAGGCCCTGGGGTGTGGCTACCTGCTCCGTACACTTCAGCACTGTGGACTGTTCCTGTGGTACCGAGGGAAAGACCAAAGTGCACGGTGACATGGATGAGATGTGATAGTAACCCATGCTATAGCCGTCTCACATTTGCTGGTAGCTCTGAACATGCTCAAGCAGTGATGGACTTCAAAATTAGTAGACAAGATGGTTGAGGTGTGCCAGCTTACATAATAACCGTGACTTCAATCGGATTTGTGGCACAGTATCAGGTGGAATAAAACCAAAGCATGGATTACTGTAATACATCGTCCATGGACTTACAGGGTAAGAAAACCAAAGTGTCATTCAGAAATGAGCAGAGCCGAGTGAGCCCAATTTAAATCCACTCTTAGGGAGCGTATAGTGTCAGTCCTGCATGCCATCTTACTTCCGGAGTGACTTTGCGCAGCGCCCACACAGAGTGTACACCCTGCACCGTGTCATACGTCATGACTATGGAGGGCTCGCAGCTGGAGAAGATGATTTTCATGGTGCTGTCAGAGACGTACTGCACACGAGCAGCTTCGAACAGACCTGCCAGAGATACAGGAGATGAGCAATTAACAAGCCTTAATGGGTGCCGGCGAATACGGCAGCGGCAGTCTGCTAACCGGGCAGCCAAGGAGTTCAACAAGGCCAACAGAATGCAGGCTGGAACATTCAGGCTGGAACATTCAGTTCATCGCTTACAGTTCATCGTTATGGTGCGTCCTTTGCCCATTGTCACGGTTCCTGTTCAGAGACATACCTGTAGGTCTGCACACCAGAGGGGCAATCTCATCCAGGGGATGCAGCATGCTGAAAACTGTGGGAAGAGGTTCCCTAAGAACAGAGTTACAAACAGTTGTATGACGCGAACATGCAGTCCTGTAACACATTAGCATATATAACATTTTAATTAAAACAGCACAACATACCAGAAACAGCAGGGTGTTTCTACTGAAAGGTGTGGCTGTGTATTTTGTGTACCTGGGCGGACTCAGGGGAGCATCTGAGGCAGGATTTCTGCGCTCTAACAGCAGACCAAACTTAGTGGGCCACAGCTTAGAGACCTGTGTAAGGCGAGATTCACAAGACTTAACGTCACGTACGTTATTTTGCAGACACTCTCATCCAGAGTGACCTAAAGTAGTGAGTTCATATTATTCCACATCAGCCCTCCATAGATTTCGAACCCACACCCTGGTGGTACAAGCACAATGCTTGTAATAAGTGTGCTACAGAAGACCATTTTCATGATACCTCATTCAAGTTGATGGTGGAGAACGTTTTTAGCAACTCGTGAATCCTGACATAACATCTAAATGTCTCATAAAAACAAAGACATTTTCATAGCATATTTGATGGGAATAATAATGTCAGCCAATGAGAGAGGTAAGTTCGGCAACGGGTTTAGTGTCTCAGAACCAAGTTCTATTTTAGCAACCGACGGCACAACAGTTTATTGACGCACGCAAAAATAAAAAGAACAACATGTGCAAATGTATATTGCAATACTCGCGCGCACACAATGTTTCCAGTCTAGATTACGTGTAAGAGTACAATAATAGCGCTTGATGGCAGCTCATGAGTCATGTATTATCAAGTACACATACTGGTTAAAACATTTAATTGCATGAACCAACGCAAATCTGGTCTATGAATTTGGACCCAATCGAAATCTGCTTAATTAGCTTCCAAGAAAGCAATGTAATTTTCCCTGCACGTCACAACGTAGGCCTTGGCTTACTATGTGTTCCACGCCATTCAAAAGGGAAACAAAACCAAATTCAATCACGTCAAGTAGATTGCAATTTGGAAAATAATCACACATACAAGCCAAAGCAGCTAATTGCATGATGGTATTTTTCATTGTAATTTGAAGCCTCTTGGCAGCTGTCAGTGAGCCAAATCACCCATTACCATTGGTTAAGACAACATTGGACAGGTCCTGGAGAATATAAGTGTGTAAACCGACCATCATTACTCTCCATATCTGCTGGTTCTCCTTAAGGGATTCTAATGAGAAAAATAGACGTCAAAGCCTGGGAAACATTTGAGAATATATAGAAATACGGATTTCTTTAACCATGGTTTATCATATATCCTATTTCAAGAAATTATCACCGAAGTCTACAGGTCATTAAAAAAAAAAACAGACCATCCAGCAATATTGTAAATAATTTAACAGCATTTCAGTCAATGATGAAGAACTCACCTGAAAGGGTAAAGGGGAGATAAAATCCTTCCCTGTTGAACTGTGCACATTGACACAGCTACTTTGGACAATACACACTGTCTGCTCCATAATCTCCTTCTCTGGAATACAATTAATTAAATTAGCCTGAGAAAAAGAAAACAATGAGCTACATATACATCCACAAGCTGTAAAATTGAATAAACTTAAGTAATGATAAGAATGTGGCACAGGTCTACATACCATCTTTATTCTTTTGTGGAATACCAAAGTTACACCACAATGCCTAAAAAAGGAGGTATGGAGATATTCAGGGTTTTTCCTGGCTTAAAATTAGGCAAAGGTGGTACCCCAACCCTGGTTACCCCATGCTCCACCCGACACCCCTCTGAAATACTTAAAATATTATCTCTACACACTTAAAAAAAAAACTATTATATTGTTAAATCTGCCCTGTTGTCCATGTCTACTTGGGCAGCTAATGTAATCTACAATGTCCTCCCTAACAGCAACCAAAATACAAGCAATATATAAATTTTTTACATATTAACATGTTGCAGAATTATTATTATTACTAATCTTTTGTACATATGTAGGTTTTTACCCTCATGGGTATTTTTCTGGTTCTCCTCTGCCTGTCTGGTATACATTTTATTTGATTTAAGTGCATCCAGCCTATAGTTTTCGCTTGGCTGTTTTCCTAAGCCCCCAAATAAATTGTCCCCACAATGCTTCTAGCATTCAGAGCATATCATTCCCTCTTCATTATGTCTGGGCCACCAAAAACCTTTTGCCAATAGGCATTAAAACAAGGAAGATCTAGGAATCAAAGAAAAAATATGAAATCACTCATCAAGTTTTTAAATGTATCAGTCATTAGAACTGTTGTGTATTTCTGTTGTTATACTATGTTAAGATAAATTTAACTTGCATTAAAAACACATCAGAAAAATCTCAAAATATATCTTAAGTTACCACATGAATCATGAATCAGGATTTCTATTTATATGCATAAATACATACATACAATTAAGTATAATATTTTAAATTAAGTTACCTTAATTAAGTTTAAAATTACAGTTAACTTCAGATTACATATATATTACGTCCAAATGTGTAAAAACAAGGAGTACTTTTTCACATGACTATACCATATCATATAAGCACAAAATATGCACGCACGTGTTGAGTATATGACATGAGGTGGCGGTTACCTGTTGGACTGGACTGTCCACAGTGAAAGCCTTGTACACATGGGAGGCTTGACTCGTGCTCCCCCTGCTCCATATGACCATGTTTCCGGCTGCATAGAGCTCTTCCTCATACTCAACCTCATCACTGTCCGCACTGGAACCCTTACTCAGCAACCAGCATTCCTACAGTACAACAGTAAAAACAGAACCGAACGGACATATTGGTGATTTATCACAGGAACAGCAAATCATATACGTGTGTCCTGTAGCTAAAGAAGGTGACCCTTAGAAGACGATGACCTGGTCTTACCCTCTCCCTCTCCTGTAGAGTGACCTCCTGGAGTGACCCCACCAAACCTGCCGCTCCATCTGAGGACCAGAGATCAGAGGCTGGCTGCAGCTGCCGGAGCTGCAGATTCACAGCATTCGGGTGGTTCTTGCAGTGCTCACGGCCAAATGGGACAAACGACTGCAATTCCACTGCGGCTATCATTGTGGCTCTCTCTTCATAGACGTTCGACATGAGTTCCAGATATCAGCATTATTTCTGAGAAAGTGAAACAATTGTCAAGAACAAAATAAACATTAAACAGTGAAACTATTTTACTAAAACAATACTATGTCCAGTAGCACTTTTTTTTTTTTATATATATAGAATGTATAGAGGCTCCGAGCCTGTTTTTGTATACAGTAATCTACCTAGACATGTATAAGATTAAATGCATGGAATATAATGAATATAAGAGGAGTTCCAATACATGTCAATCACACTTCTATTCATTATTATGTGAATATAAATGCATTCATATCTGATAATCGACATCCAGATAGACACCTTTTGAAAGGTTACTTAGGTCTGGTAGTGGAACGACTTGACTACATCTTAAAGTTATACCGTACAAGCTTCTACTGTATCGAGGCAGTTTTCTTGTTTATGTTCAGCTACAGTATACTGAGTCAACTTAACGTGTAGTATGAGGCATGTCATGCTGAACTGCAGACAAGTACAGTAATCTAGCTATAAAAGCATACTACTGACAGTTAGTTAATTACTGAACAACGTAGTTAGACATTTGTGAGCAAATATTAGCTAACGTTACCTACTGTGTTTGGTCATCGTGAATTAGCTAAGCTAACTAACAATGTTAAAACGCGAGCATAGCCAGCTAATAAGTAGCAAAACGACGTTCATCATGAAAGACTCAAGTTATTGCAGCTTGCTTTCTAGTATATACGTTTGATATATACTCAAGTACAGATATACATCAATACAACATTGTGTTGCTTGTTTGTGTCTAACTAGGAACCATGTTTATATTAGCATACTGACTGTCATGCAAACAGTGTCTTGGTACCACAGCTAGCTAAATAGCTAATGTAATAGCTATCGTTAGCTAGCATGCCGCAGTGGCATCTGAGTGAGTCAGGCGCGAACCTGTTAGTAACGAATATTCTGGCTCTTGTCTCGGAGTCCTTGTCTTTTCTTTATATGACTCTTTCTTGAGTACCACGTAATCAGTATTGTCAACATAAAAACTATTTAAAGCAACCCCTAATATAAGAATATACATCAGTTTTTCAAATGTGCGCGGACATCTTGCTGTCCCGAGATTCTTCACCTAAATTTTTTAACCAATCAGGAGTGGATAGAAGGCAAGTGACGTGCACACATGTCGGTAAGGTACATTAAACCCAAAGATGATTAAATTGCATTTAAAAAGGTTGCATATATATTATTGAATGAACTTTTACGCAACCTTTTATTTTGTAATTTCTTTGGATGCAGTTTTAGATGTTTTAAGAGTGGACATTGATGTCAGCAGATTCACTAGAGTAAGATGAACACAATGAAACATGTTGACTTTGTACTATATTCTATTGAATATAGGGTTTAAATGATTTGCACATATTTGCATTCTGTTTATATTTCCTTTTTACACAGTGTCCCAACTTTTTCGGAAACAGGGTTGTACATATACATTCCATTTTAAGCCTTCATTAACATCTATGTGCACCAACAGAAACCTGCCTGTTTCTGAAATGTTGGTTTAAACCTCCAAGAAGTCAGGTGTCTCAGCTGTATGGCATAATGACTTCATCAAATTTGGTTATAAATAGCGTTGTTTGTGGTACGATATTCAATTAAATATAGGGATTAAATAATTTGCACATCATTGCATTTTTTTTATTAGCATTTTATGCAGCATCCCAACTCTTTTGGAAAGCAATTATTAGTGTCCCCAGGACTTGGTTCTAGGTCCTCTCATCTTCTCCCATTAAGTTGAAAGAAGATTCCCATTTTCCAAAACATACTCTTAACAAACCCTAACCCTAAAACCCCATTTTAAACATGATTCTGCAGTCAAACTATTTAAAAGCAAACCGGAAGACAGAAAGAATAAAGATTAAGTACAGTCACCACAAAACTAAATAAATACATAAACAATTAGACATTGAGAAAGTATTTTGACAAATCTTTGCTTTATATTAGTGTAGTCAAAAGTGCAAGGTATAGTTCCATTCAGTTGTGTTCGTAAGTTTGCATACCTGGGCAGAAATTGTGAAATTTTGCCATTGATTTTGAAAATATGACTGATCATGCAAAAACACTGCATAGTGGAAAGTGATAGTAAGGAAAGTGATCATATGAAGCCATTTATTATCAAATAGTTTTTTGGCTCCTTTTAAAATCATAATGACAACAGAATTCACCCAAATGGCCCTGATCAAAGATTTACATACCCTTGAATGTTTGGCCTTGTTACAGACATACAAGGTGATCCACACACACAGGTGAAAATGGCAATTAAAGGTGAATTTCCCACACCTGTGGCTTTTAAAATTGCAATTAGTGTCTGTGTATGAATTGTCAATGAATTTGTTAGCTCTCATGTGGATGCACTGAGCAGGCTAGATACTGAGCCATGGGGAGCAGAAAATAACTGTCAAAAGACCTGCGTAACAAGGTAATGAAACTTTATAAAGATGGAAAAGGATATAAAAAGATATCCAAAGCCTTGCAAATGCCAGTCAGTACTGTTCAGTCACTTATTAAGAAGTGGAAAATTCAGGGATCTCTTGATACCAAGAAAAGGTCAGGTAGACCAAGAAAGATTTCAGCCAAAACTGGCAGAAGAATTGTTCGGGATCCAAAAAACCCACAGGTAACCTCAGGAGAAATACAGGCTGCTCTGGAAAAAGACAGTGTGGTTGTTTCAAAGAGCACTATACAACGATACTTGAACAAAAATGAGCTTGCCAGAAAGAAGCCTTTACTTCGCCAATGCCACAAAAAAGCCTGGTTACAATACACTCACCTAAAGGATTATCAGGAACACCTGTTAAATTTCTCATTAATGCAATTATCTAATCAACCAATCACATGGCAGTTGCTTCAATGCATGTAGGGGTGTGGTCCTGGTCAAGACAATCTCCTGAACTCCAAACTGAATGTCAGAATGTGAAAGAAAGGTGATTTAAGCAATTTTGAGCGTGGCATGGTTGTTGGTGCCAGACGGGTATTTCACAATCTGCTCAGATATTGGGATTTTCATGCACAACCATTTCTAGGGTTTACAAGGGAAAACAAGGGGTGTGAAAAGGGAAAAACATCCAGTATGCGGCAGTCCTGTGGGCGAAAATGCATTTGTGAAGCCACAACACGCACAACCTTGAGGCGGATGGGCTACAACAGCAGAAGACCCCACCGGGTACCACTCATCTCCACTACAAATAGAAAAAAGATGCTACAATTTGCACGAGATCACCAAAATTGGACAGTTGAAGACTAGAAGAACGTTGCCTGGTCTGATGAGTCTCGATTTCTGTTGAGACATTCAGATGGTAGAGTCAGAATTTGGCATAAACAGAATGAGAACATGGATCCATCAAGCCTTGTTACCACTGTGCAAGCTGGTGGTGGTGGTGTAATGGTGTGGGGGATGTTTTCTTGGCACACTTTAGGCCCCTTAGTGCCAATTGGGCATCGTTTAAATGCCACGGCCTACCTGAGCATTGTTTCTGACCATGTCCATCCCTTTATGACCACCATGTACCCATCCTCTGATGGCTACTTCCAGCAGGATATTGCACCATGTCACAAAGCTTGAATCATTTCAAATTGGATTCTTGAACATGACAATGAGTTCACTGTACTGAAATGGCCCCCACAGTCACCAGATCTCAACCCAATGGAGCATCTTTTGGATGTGGTGGAACGGGTGCTTCGTGCCCTGGATGTGCATTCCACAAATCTCCATCAACTGCAAGATGCTATCCTATCAATATGGGCCAACATTTCTAAAGAATGCTTTCAGAACCTTGTTGAATCAATGCCAAGTAGAATTAAGGCAGTTCTGAAGGCAAAAGAGGGTCAAACACAGTATTAGTATGGTGTTCCTAATAATCCTTTAGGTGAGTGTATACCCGACAACATCTTGACAGCTTCTGGCACACTGTAATATGGAGTGACAAGACCAAAATAGAGTTTTATGGTCATAACCATAAGAGCTATGTTTGGAGAGGGGTCACGAAAGCTTATAGTTAACAGAATACTATCCCCACTGTGAAGCATGGTGGTGGCTCACTGATATTTTGGGGGTGTATGCACTCTAAAGGCATGGGGAATCTTGTGGAAATTGATGCCAAGATGAATGTAGCATGTAATCAGAAAATACTGACAGACAATTTGCATTCTTCTGCACGACAATGACCCTAAGCACGACAATGACACTAAACACAAGGCAAAGTTGACCCTCCAGTGGTTAGAGCAGAAAAAGGTGAAGATTCTGGAGTGACCTTCACAGTCTCCTAAACTTAATATCATCAAGGCTAGCCAGCTAAAAACTGTGTTGTGGGATCCGTTAGCTGTTTGTTCTGGTTATATTGCAGATTACTTTGTGTCCAATAGACATGCATTATATGGTATGCCAGGTAAGCAATGACACATATTGCAGTCAGCTTTTTAGTATAAAAAATATGTTTGTAAACACTTTCATATTAATCTAGATGCTATCTGGAACTATGATTAAGGATAACACGGAATGAGTACACATTTCCTACAGTCGTACATATGTCATATGTATATCTTTTTTTTTTAGGACAAAGTCAAAATAAATATTCACTGTCTAAATAGTTTGAGATCTTAGTGTAGGCCAGATGTGATTCTATTTGTCTCCATTATCTGTCATTGTAATTGCTGCACACAAATTCAGTTGACAGAGGGACTGGAGATGGATGTGTCAGATCAATATTGATTTAATAGAGAGATTTTAGGGTGCAGTTCCTTTCCCAAGTGTGTCTGGTAAACTAGGTTGTCCTCTCTGACAATATTCCTGTTTGTCCCAAGGTACATCACAAAAGAGAGCATGCCTATCGCCTGTAACAGAACTTTATTATTCTCCAGTATTGTAGTGCTCACTCACTTTTGACTGCTCTCCTCACTGTCACAATGTGTGTTTAGGGCAACAACACATTTAGACCTTCAAACTTCACATTTACCACATAACTATTCTCAATAAGTAAGTTCTTGTGTGGCAGTTGATGTGTTGCTGAAACAACTCCTATGAGCAGTGACCTGCTCACTGGCTTCCACAAGCAGATGAGTTTCAGAGAGCCAATTCCTCAGTGAGTTGAATGACATGCCCTAAATACACTATTTATCTTGTTTGCATTGAGGGAAATGTAAAACATGCCTCTACCTCTGAGAGCAGCACAGAGAGACAAAGCAGTAATTTGATTTGATCTGATGACTGACGGTCCCAGGAGCGTTGTAGTGTGGTTTGTGCCTTTGATTACTGCACTAATGAAGCACTGAGACCATTACTGGACATAATGTCTTCCATGTGGCTTCAGACACAAATGTATTTACAAAATTAGTTAGGAAACAGTAAAGAGCTGTTTGCTTAATTCATCCATTGGAAGGATTTCAGCTTTAAACAGGACTGTGGCTATTGGTCCCTTACTTATAATTGGGCCTGTTCATAAACTATAGATCAAAGTTTGAAAATGGAGGAGCAATTCTCTATTACTCTATTCTGTACTGTATGTGTACCTATAGGTTCAATATGCCCTTGCTATGCAAGAAAAATGGAAGATGCACTGTTCATAGACTCCGCTCAAAGGGAAATCCTCTCCCTCAGTTTTGATTTATTGGACCTAGGGTTGCCATGTCATTTCTTGTGTATGGAGATCCATTACTCATAAGATACTCGTGGACCTTTATCCTACAGACACAGCCCCTGAGAGCGGTGGTAAACCAAATGAAAAAATGTGATATTGTATGCTATTCTCTTAATACTGTAGTTTTACTACAGTTTTACTACAGGTGGTTATTTGTCCCTACAGACAGGTGGTTAGAGTTCTCTATAGACAAGTGGTTGGATTCAACTACAGACAGGTCGTTAGAGTTCTCTATAGACAAGTGGTTGGATTCAACTACAGAGAGGTCATTAGAATTCAGATTAGAATACAGATAGATGGTTAAAGTCCAGTACCAACAGGTGGTTAGACTCAACAACAGACAGATGTTAGTCAACAACAGACAGGTGGTTAGAGTCGCCTACATACAGGTGGTTGGAGTTGCCTACATACAGGTGGTTAGAGTCGCCTACAGACAGGTGGTTAGAGTCGCCTACAGACAGGTGGTTAGAGTCACCTACATACAGGTGGTTAGAGTCAAGTACAAGTCCATTACAGACAGATGGTTGGAGTCAACAACAGACAGGTGGTTAGAGTCAACTACAGACAGGTGGTTAGAGCTGCAAACAGTTAGGTGGTTAGAGTCAACTACAGACAGGTGGTTAGAGTCGCCTACAGAAAGGTGGTTAGAGGCACCTACAGACAGGTGGTTAGAGTCGCCAACAGACAGGTGGTTAGAGTCGCCAACAGACAGGTGGTTAGAGTCAACTACAGACATGTGGTCAGTGTCAACTACAGACATGTGGTCAGTGTCCACTACAGACAGGTGGTTAGAGTCCACTACAGACAGGTGGTTAGAGTCCACTACAGACAGGTGGTTAGAGTCCACTACAGACAGGTGGTTAGAGTCCACTACAGACAGGTGGTTAGAGTCAACTCCAGACAAGTGACTGCTGATGTCAGAAGGGTTCAGAAACATCATGTCTGTTCAGAGGTATCCAAATTCCTGTGAACTCATTGTACAGCACCTTATCTTGAAGCAAGACATTGCCCCTTCAAACAATGTCATAGCTATCAACCCTGATATTCAGGGCCATAAAGAGGAATGGCAAAGTCTGTTAGCCAATCAGAATCCAACTGAACATGGCTTTCAAATGTGAAAGACAAGACTGAAGGCAAAAGATCCACAAAACAATCTGATGATGTCTATGTGGGCACATACTTCTGGCAGTCACTGCATAGAAAGGATATGTGTTCAATTTTGTATTTTATTTACTGGAATGTCAACACTATTTTTGGGTATATGCGACTGGGAATCTAATAGTGGGGGAAAGTGCTTGGAGAGGGCATAGCTTGTTAATGTCAAAGACTAAGTTAAAGGTAAGAGACCGTATTCCTGTAATCACTGGAAAAGGCTACATGCACACAATAATCCAATTATTATTACAAATGTGTTGTCTTTTTTCCAGGAATGTGTTATCATTAGTCTGCTATTCCACAAACACTGTTGTTATTACACTAATGTAAATTTTACATGTGCTGTGAATGTGAATATCCGCTGGAGTTTAAAGCAATCTTAAAAAGTAAGTTGAAATCCAATACAGTAAACAAAATAAATATGTAATAATGTGTTAAAATCCTTTAAATCCCATAAAAGCTATTAATGAAATATCAACTCAAGTAAAAAGAAATGCAAAAGTAGATAAAGGTTCTGACTTGGTAATAACATGTGTAAGTGTAAGTGGCAGGGAACATGCATATTATCAGTGCAGTTTGTAGTGTAGTATTTTACAATATAATATAAAATGTTATATTAACCACAACAACAATAGTGTGTAGTTGTATTCTACATTATACAGACCACATTATACAGACCACTGCACCTTTTTCTTTCCTTTCCAAAAAAGTAGAAAAGGAAGGTTTTGAATGAGGAACAAAACGGTTCAAATTAAGCGACCACCGCAAATTGAACGCTTCTGTTCCTCACTCAAAACTTTGCTTTTCTACTGCAGTACCCTACAGTGTACTACAGAATATCATAGTACAGAATTATATAGTACAGTACACAGTATTATAGTTAACTACAGTCTTTTGTAAGCACGAACATCTGGATCCAATTGTTAGTTTCTTAGGCAAACTATTTTAAGACAGACTTATCATGAGTCAGTCATTGCCAATTTGGTCATAAACACATTCTGAAGTTCAGTGGCCGAATGATTTAAACCCCAATAGGGTCAAACACAGAGGTTCCCAAACTAGGGGTTGTGACCCCATGTGGGGTCACCTGATATGAAAATGGGGTCGAGGAGAATGTTTTACAATTGACTCTGATAGCCTCAAATAAAACAATAACGATTATCAAATTTTTCTTCACATGGTTGGGTCGCAAACATTTTTAGATATCGAAATGGGGTCATTGGCCCCCTAGTCTAACAAGTAGGGGTATTCCACAGTATATGGGCAGGTATTTTCTTTGTGTGTTCTATCCATTAAGTACAGATAGGTATTACTCACATAATGTATTGTGCTATTACAAATTAATGTGATGTGATGCTGACTTGAATGGAACTGATTTGTCCTTTGGACTGGCTCGTCCATAGGAACTTGCAGATTCTGCACATTCCATCAAAATTATATGTTTCCTGTATGAGTGGTCCCTTCCAGATTCTGTTTCAAATCACAACTGTCAATTAAATGAGCATGTTTCCCAGTAGTTTGTCCCTAATCTACTTTTAGTTTGGCATGATTATATTAGGATTGTGATTAGGCTACCAGTGGCTGCTTTTTGAGAAAGGGCTATTACAGCCGTTACAAAATGTAACGTATTACAGTCCATTTCAACACTGACACTGAATTCAATCCGCCAAAATATAACTATGTGACTCAAACCAGAACTAAATCATTACATACAACCAGTGTCAAACAATGAATGTAAAAAGAAACACATTTAGTTTACCCTGGAACCAACAATGATGAGATGATAGGATTTGTATGTGATTTTTTTCTGTTAAAATGGAAGTGGTCTTTCTCAAACATGTGGAATGTTATTCAATGAGAACATTTGACATGTTCAGGTGAGCCTGCCTTCTGCTTTGTGTTAATGCCTCTATATGGAGAGAGACAATTGGCAGCAGTGTGACTGAGGTTCTGCAATGTTCTGTTTGGTTTTGGTTAGTGAACGTAGACCGTTATGTTTTTGTTCTTACATGCAGCCTGTCCTTGTCCTGATTGTTTCCACCCGTTCCTTGTTTGTCCCTCGTTGTGTCCCTGTTTCAGTTCCTCCTGGTCTTTGTGTTTGTTGCTGTGTGTTGTTGGTGTGTTTGCCTTTGCCAGTTCCTGCCGTTTGTGCCTTTTGGTTTTTTCAGTGATGCTTAATTAAAACTAAGTTTGCCTTTTGAAAACCCCTGCGCTTGTGTCCTACCTGCTCATGCATGACAGAATGACCAACCAAATCCAATGGATTATTATTGTTTCTGGAAAAATACATGCCCCTTTTGAATTTGATGCCAGCAACATGCTGGGACAGGGACATGTTTACTGCTGAGTTGCATCACCTCTTCTTTTAACAATACTCTGTAAGCGTTTGGGAACTGAGGAGACCAACTGCTGTAGTTTTGCAAGGGAAATATTTTCCTATTCTTGCTTGATATAGCATTTCAGCTGCTAAACAGTCTGGTGTCACCTTTGTCATATTTTTTGTTTCATAATGCACCAAATGGTTGACAGGTCTGGACTGCAGACAGGCCAGTTTAGCACCCAGACTCTTTCTACAGAGCCATGCTTTTGTAATATGTGCAGAATGTGGTTTAACATTGTCTTGCTGAAATAATTAATGGTGTCTTCACAGATGTGCAAGTCTCCCATGCCATGTGCACTAATGCACCCCCATACCATCATGGATGCTGGCTTTTGAACTGTGCACTGATAAAAAAAAAATGCCAGATGCTCCCTCTCCTCTAATCTGGCATCCGTGATTCCCAAAAATAATTTCAAATTTTGATTCCTCAGACCACAGGACAGTTTTCCACTTCGCCTCAGTCCATCTTAAATGAGCTCAGGCCCAGAGAAGGCAGCGGCAGTTTTGGATCTTGTTAATGTATGGTTTCTTCTTTGCATGATAAAGTTCTAACTTTTGTGGATGCAACGACAAACTATGATCACAGATAATGGGTGTCAGAAGTGGTCCTGAGTCCATACAGTGATGTCCACTATGGAATTGTTTCTGTTTTTAATGCAGTGCCATTTGAGGGCCTGAAGATCACAGTCATCCAATATTGGATTTTGGCCTTATCTCTTATCCGTACAGAGATTTCTCCAGGTTCTCTGAATCTTTTAATGATATTATGTACTGTAGATGATGAGATCCACAAACTCTTTGCAATTTTATTTTGAGATATACGTTATTCTTAAGTTGTTGCACTATTTGGCTGTGCATTCTTTCACAGAGTGTTGAATCAATCAATCAGGCAATCAAATGTATTTATAAAGCCCTTTTTACATTAGCAGTTGTCACAAAGTGCTTTACGGAGGCACCCGGCCTTAAACCCCAAGGAGCAAACAACAGTAGTGTTGAATTTTAGTGGCTAAAAAAAACTCCCTAAAACCCCTCTCCATCCTAGCTTCTGACAAACCCATCCTCTCTGGAATGTTCTTTTAAAACCCAATCATGTTATTGACCTGTTGCCAATTGACCTCGTTAGTTGTGTGATTTTTCCACCAGGTTTAGGTTTTTGCCCCAGTCTTGTTGCCTCTGTCCCAACTCTTTTGAAACATGTTGCTGGCATCAAAGTGAGCATGTATTTTTCAAGAAACAATAAAAATGTCTCAGTTTCAACATTTGATATGTTTTCTTTGTACTATTTCGTATTGAATATAGGGTTTAAATGATTTGCACATCATTGCATTCTGTTTTTATTGACATTTTATGCAGCGTCCCAACTTTTCTGAAAACAGGGTTGTCTTTGAGACTTGATATAGCTGGGCAAAAGTTAACTAAGTTAGATCATACAGTAATTATAATGTTGCTAGTTCAAATCTCTGAAGCGTTAATTGGCCCATTAAGTTGCTCTGTATAAGTCTAATCCTAATACTTCTAATCTCTACGTATTATTCCCAATGGAAATAATAAACTAAACTACGCAACAGCTGGATGACGTATATGATTGCCTGCCTGCTTAAAAGTATTCAGAGGAAAGGCTTGAATGTATAGCTAAGAGAAGCTGACCACTGAACGTAGCTGAGATATTCAACTGGTTCCGGTCATTCGTTAGGAGATACCGCCACAAAGCAACGTTTCGGTACCTTGCACAGCGATTGGAGCCAGAAGGAGCAGCGGATCTTTTTTAAAGCAAATGTAAGAATCTTTCTGATAATGCTAGTTGTTTGAGATAATTATGCTACTTGTTTGATTAATTTCAGTTAGGATTCACATCATATTCTAATTTCAGAAGGCTACAATTTGTTTTTTTCCTAGTTCACGAAAAAAAAAGTTTTGGACATATCTTTTGATTTGTTAGACTAGTCAGTCTAACCATCTAACCGCAAATGAATAACTTGAAAAAGTTTTTCATTCCGAATATAAGATTTATTTATATATTGGTTATTGCATTTTAGCCCATGAATAAATGTTGATGTGTATCCAAGTCCTCACCACCTCACTGGATATCTGCACCATTTTTCATTTATTTAAATTATTTATTGTTGTTTATTTTTGCTATTGGCTTTTGTTTTCTGAATTGGCAAAGTTTATATACAGTGCTTAAAGATTTACCGAATGAGGAGGTATTTATTTTGTGAAATGTAGTCATTTTCACGTTGACCACAACAGCACAGATAGTAATTGAAACCCCTATCTTCCTTTGCAGGTATAAAGCGATGTTACAAAGGAATGGCTCCCAGCTCCTTTTCCTAATAGCCCTGTGCAGTGTGTTATATTCCCGGACTCAGTGTTTGCCATATGCATCGAGGTAGGCGTTATAACGACCGCTATTACGCAATAAAACTTAACATGAATTACTTTTGTTAATGAAGACATGCCAAACAATAGTTTTTTTATAAACATCTATGAAAATCGCTCGCCTAGGCTACCAGTAAGAATTAACAAATCCATAGCCTACTAGAAAGTATAGTATATAATGTTAAAGATTTCATATTCCGATATATTCTTACTCTGGTATTAATAAGTAGCCTAAAAAAGATGTTTGTAAATAATGCATCACTATATCTTGGAACAGTAGCCTACTACGTTTTAACACTAATATGTATGACCCTATCGGGGGAAATGTGTTTTGTCACACCCTGATTACCTTTCTCCCTCGTTTTTCCATACACCTTGGTTGCATTGTGTTCCACACCAACGGGTGTCTCACTTAACCTCGGTTCATTGCCTGTTCAGGTTGTCTATACGTCTTGTGAATTCCCATGACCAGCTATCCCGTGTGCCGACCTCTGCGTTGTCTTCCATTGACCTGAACTGTACCCATTCCTTGTCCGCTTACTGCTAATGCTATTTACGTGTACCAAACCCTGACAGCCCACGACCTGTCTTTGCGTATCGATATTTTAATAAACCTTGTCTAGTTTGTACACCGGCCTGATCCTGCACTTGGAACTCACCATATGTATTACAGTTTTCTGTTAACATATTGGACCTATAGGCAACTTATGTAAATTAATATTGCTAGTGTTTTTCTGGATGATTAACAAAGTAATGGATCGTTTGAAGTGTTCATTTCTACCTATGGAAGCGTGGCTGTTATGATACCGATACCCAAAAAGGATACAAAATAACCGTCGGTCAGTGGTTTAGGATGATTCAACAACCTGCTGCTTCTGCATCATAGCTGCAGCATGGGTTTCACCACATTCTCTCCTCTTTATTTATAAAGCAAAACATTTATTAATAGTTTTCCTGTGCCCCATATGTCAAAAAATATATATTTTGAAAGAGTTGCTGACATATATTGACTGTTTAATATCTGTTGTAATTTGTGGGCAGACCAACCAGACACGCAGACGGTCTCTTTACTAGTGGATACAGCAAACTTCTTGGACAACTATCTGCGCGGCGGTACCTGGAATCTTTGATTGGAAAGCGAGTCAGGTAAACGAATAGGCTACTTTGCCTTCGCAATCCACAATAGTCTTTCACATGTCAAGTAATTATGTGCTTGTAATTACGTTATCAACATATTTTAATTGTATTTAGAAAAATAATAGTAGGCCTAATAATAAATGGTTGCGGATTTCTGTGGTATTTTATCTGTTTTTATACATCCCTAAGAAAGTAGTTAGTTTGAAAACGCATCGTTGTCAGTGCACGAAATTTGTCATCCCAATTATAATCTATTAATGCGTTAAATAATTATTTTGAGTCCTGATGAAGCCAAAACAACGGAAATGATAATTTTACACAGTGACGACATGATGGAAGACCAGGTACCAGTGAAGCGCCACTCAGATGCTATATTCACAGACAACTACAGTCGCTTTCGCAAACAGATGGCTGTGAAGAAATACCTGAACTCTGTCCTGACAGGAAAAAGAAGGTGGCAACAAGCACGGAGCACGCTAATGTTTTGTGTGTTTTGTTTGTTGTCAAGTGTGCATGCATGAATTGCATCTCAGCATGTGAATTTTGTTGAAGTTTATCTCCATAAGGCAACTACCAGTCTCTTTCGCGAACAGATGGTCGTGAAGAAATACCTGAACTCAGTGCCAGTACTAGCTTTTTGGGGACCCTAAGCCAAATTTGATTTATGTCGTTGATGCTTGCCGTCGGTCCTGCCTGAACACCGTCTTGACGGGAAAGAGAAGGTGGTAACAAGCACGCCGCACACTAATTCACTGTGTTTTTGTTTGTTGGTGTGTGAAGTGTGCATGAATTAACTGCATGTCTGGCGAGGTATGTAAAATGTACCCTTTCTATTCTTTTCAGTCAAGAAGACCTTCCCATGCCAGAAGAATCCAGAAATGAGCCTCCATTTCAAGAGAGCTATGATGATGTCAATGTAGATCACCTTCTCAATAACTTGCAGTTGGTATGCTAAGTCTCTCTTCTTAAGTTTCACCCCACCCTCTCTGTAGTTTGCATGCCCATATACATTGGGTGGTCACTGTGGTGGTCATTAGAGTGTTTGCAATATAGTGTGGTCACACTGCTGACCCTAGGGAAGAAGTGTGATTCCGATCAGTAATCAATACCCTTTCTCTCCATTCACTCCTTCCTAAACTCCAATTTTCTTTTTCAGCCTCTTTGAGGAAGAGCCACTGGTGCAATTACTTCAATCAATCAATCTCATCATTTCCCATTCAGAACAATATTTAAGTACTTTAACAGCAGACGTCTCAAAGTCAAGTGTGGTCATCTCTACAATATAAAGTAAATGTTTACACTGTATATGAAATATTCAAAAACTGAAAATAAATAGCCAATGTAAACACTATACTGTGTGTCATCTTGGAATCTGATAGATTTGCTTTGAAAAGAACTCTGTAAAATAATAGTTCAGTAAACACATTCATTAAACAAGCTTTATCTTGGTTTACAGTACAGTCAGTTCATACAAAAGATGACCATAATTTGAGCTAAAATGCATATAATCAATTGATATCCATGTAGAGCAGTGCTATACGGTGTCCATAACCATACCTACAGCCTTTATTGATGTCAAATCATTCAACAAATAAAATATGCTTATTTATTTTTCAGCTAAATAATTTTGTAAGTAAATAATGATGATGGCTCTTTATTTTAAAGTGGAAAAAACAGTATTGCATAATAAATGATAATATAGACTACTTCCACCCCCATGACAAAATTTGCCACAAATGTTATGTTAAACTCAAAACATTTTTATTTCCTGAATGGGACATTTGATTTCAAGCTTATCACTTTCATGCCATTTGATTAGTAAAAATGTGCTTGTTATTGGCTATCAGTTCAAATCAGTAAAACACTGAGCACATACAATTTCTTAGTCTGATTAATCATACAGTGTAAATATTTAATCTTGATTAAAACAGTCAGCCATTAAAGGCATGAGATGGAGCACATCATAGCACAGCAAATAATCATTTACATGAATTTATTTAATTCAATATAATGTGATATTAATGTTTCAGGCCACAGACTTAAGTGAGAATTGTAAGAAGACTGTGAGAAATATGACAGAGAAATTGTTTCCACAAGACACAAATTATTGGTCGATTTTGAAAAAGAATGTACCTTTGAATATATTCAGTAAATAAAATGGTATAGAATTGTGCAATCATTTGTGTGACTCTTTTTGCCATTACTTCCTTGATTTAACTAGCATGAATAGGCTCTTGTACACTGTACTGTGCACAGACCTTCCCAGGGGCATGTGCTGAAACTGAAAAAGTGGGCAGAGTTGTCGGTTCACACAGACGGATGATGTGTTGGAGTGAGTGTTGCGTGAAAAAAAACGGACGTTGCATGCCCATCGTAGTGAGTGACGCACGTTAACAAGACGGACGATGCATGCCCATCGTACTGAGTGACGCACGTTAACAAGACGGACGACGCATGCCCATCGTAGTGAGTGATGCACGTTAACAAGACGGACGATACATGCCCATCGTAGTGAGTGACGCACGTTAACAAGACTGACGACGCATGCCCATCGTAGTGAGTGATGCACCTTAAAAAGACTGACGACGCATGCCCGTCGTAGTGAGTGATGCACGTTGACAAGACGGACGATGCATGCCCATCGTAGTGAGTGACGCACGTTAACAAGACGGACGACGCATGCCCATCGTACTGAGTGACGCACGTTAACAAGACGGACGATGCATGCCCATCGTACTGAGTGACGCACGTTAACAAGACGGACGATGCATGCCCGTCATAGTGAGTGACGCACGTTAACAAGACGGACGATGCATGCCCATCGTAGTGAGTGACGCACGTAAAAAATATGGACGTTGCATGCCTGTCAGTGTGTGCGACACACATCACCAAGGCGGGGGGGGGGGGCACATGTCAACTGGAAAGGGCACCAAATGGCAAAGGAGCATGTGCTCTGCACAGGTTGGGTCTTATCGAGAGTCTGAGGTCCTGTGGACCTCTGTATTTTGCTTTGTTAATCCTTCTCTCAATCCTGACAAGCCAGGCAATGACCAGTACCTTGGTTTCACCAGACTTAGTGCTTGGCATTCAGGCTTAATGGTTTGATTTTGGTTTTATCAGATCAGATCATCTTTTTCCTCATGCTGTCAGAGTCCTATGTTCTTTTTTTAATCAGGATTGGCTTCAGTATAGCCAATCTACCATAAAGACCTGACTAATGGAGTGTTGTAGAGATGGTTGTCCTTCTAGCAAGTTCTCCCATCTATGCAGAAAAACTCTAAAGCTGTCTTAGAAGGGTCAGGGTCCCGATTAAGGCCTTTCTTGCCCAGTTAAGTTTGGCTGGATGGCAAGCTGTAGGAAGAGTCTTGTTTGTTCCAAACTCTTTGTAATTCAAAATAATGGAGCCCACCGAACTTTACATTTTTTAAAAACAATTTCCCCCAGGAAATTACCTCTCCTTGAACTGCCACCTTAACGTGGTGGAGGGGTTTGAGTACCCGAGTGACCCTAGGAGCTATGTTGTCTGGGGCTATATGCCCCTGGTAGGGTCTCCCAAGGCAAACAGGTCCTAGGCGACGGGTCAGACTAAGAGCGGTTCAAAAACCCCTTAATGAAGAAAAAAATCATGTGTTCTGTGACGTCGCCCGGCATGGCGCAGCCGGGGCCCCACCCTGGAGCCAGGCCCGGGGTTGGGGCTCGTTCGCGAGCGCCTGGTGGCCGGGCCTTTCCCCATGGGGCCCGGCCGGGCCACCCACAGGAGGGACCATAAGGGGCCGGTGCAGAGAGGATCGGGCGGCAGTCGAAGGCGGGGGCCTAGACAACCCGATCCCCGGACACGGAAACTAGCTCTAGGGACGTGGAATGTCACCTCGCTGGCGGGGAAGGAGCCTGAGATGGTGCGTGAGGTTGAGAGGTTCCGACTAGAGGTAGTCGGGATCACCTCTACACACGGCTTGGGCTCTGGAACCACACTCCTTGAGAGAGGATGGACTCTTCACCACTCTGGAGTTGCCCATGGTGAGAGGCGGCGGGCTGGTGTGGGTTTGCTTATAGCTCCCCAGCTCTGCCGCCATGTGTTGGAGTTTACCCCGGTGAACGAGAGGGTCGTTTCCCTGCGCCTACGGGTCGGGGATAGGTCTCTCACTGTTGTTTGTGCCTACGGGCCGAACGGCAGTGCAGAGTACCCGACCTTCTTGGAGTCTCTGGGAGGGGTGCTGGAAAGTGCTCCGACTGGGGACTCTATCGTTCTACTGGGGGACTTCAACGCCCACGTGGGCAACGACAGTGACACCTGGAGGGGCGTGATTGGGAGGAACGGCCCCCCTGATCTGAACCCGAGCGGTGTTCAGTTATTGGACTTCTGTGCTAGTCACAGTTTGTCCATAACGAACACCATGTTCAAGCATAAGGGTGTCCATCAGTGCACGTGGCACCAGGACACCCTAGGCCGCAGGTCGATGATCGACTTTGTTGTCGTTTCATCTGACCTGCGGCCACATGTCTTGAACA
This sequence comes from Esox lucius, assembly GCF_011004845.1. NCBI lineage: Eukaryota > Metazoa > Chordata > Actinopteri > Esociformes > Esocidae > Esox > Esox lucius. The sequence continues at coordinate 13,762,454 of NC_047574.1, read as the reverse complement.
CTCGGGTGAAGAGAGGGGCGGAGCTGTCAACTGATCACCACCTGGTTGTGAGTTGGATCCGATGGCGGGGGAGGAAGCTGGACAGACTCGGCAGGCCCAAGCGTACTGTAAGGGTCTGCTGGGAACGTCTGGACGAGTCTCCTGTCAGAGAGATCTTTAACTCCCACCTCCGGCAGAGCTTTGACTGGATCCCGAGGGAGGCTGGAGATATTGAGTCCGAGTGGACCATGTTCTCCACCGCCATTGTCGAAGCGGCCGCTCGGAGCTGTGGCCGTAAGGTCTCCGGTGCCTGTCGAGGCGGCAATCCCCGAACCCGGTGGTGGACACCGGAAGTAAGGGATGCTGTCAAGCTGAAGAAGGAGTCCTATCAGGCCTGGTTGGCTTGTGGGACTCCAGAGGCAGCTGACGGGTACCGACAGGCCAAGCGGACTGCAGCCCGGGTGGTTGTGGAGGCAAAAACTCGGGCCTGGGAGGAGTTTGGTGAGGCCATGGAGAAGGACTATCGGCTGGCCTCGAAGAGATTCTGGCAAACCATCCGGCGCCTCAGGAGAGGGAAACAGTGCCCTACCAACGCTGTTTACAGTAGAGGTGGGCAGCTGTTGACCTCAACTGGGGATGTCGTCGGGCGGTGGAAGGAGTACTTCGAGGATCTCCTCAATCCCGCCGTCACGTCTTCCATTGAGGAAGCAGAGGGAGAGGGCTCAGAGGTGGACTCGTCCATCACCCGGGCTGAAGTCACCGAGGTGGTTAAGAAACTCCTCGGTGGCAAGGCACCGGGGGTGGATGAGATCCGCCCTGAGTACCTCAAGTCTCTGGATGTTGTGGGGCTGTCTTGGCTGACACGCCTGTGCAACATCGCGTGGCAGTCGGGGACAGTGCCTCTGGGATGGCAGACCGGGGTGGTGGTCCCTCTTTATAAGAAGGGGGACCGGAGGGTGTGTTCCAACTATAGGGGGATCACACTTCTCAGCCTCCCCGGGAAAGTCTATGCCAGGGTTCTGGAGAGGAGAATACGGCCGATAGTAGAACCTCGGATTCAGGAGGAACAGTGTGGTTTTCGTCCAGGCCGTGGAACACTGGACCAGCTCTATACCCTCTACAGGGTGATGGAGGGTTCATGGGAGTTTGCCCAACCAGTCCACATGTGTTTTGTGGATTTGGAGAAGGCATTCGACTGTGTCCCTCGCGGCATCCTGTGGAGAGTGCTTCGGGAATATGGGGTCCTGGGTCCTTTGCTAAGGGCTGTCAGGTCCCTGTACGACCGAAGCAGGAGCTTGGTCCGCATTGCTGGCAGTAAGTCAGACTTGTTCACTGTGCATGTTGGACTCCGGCAGGGCTGCCCTTTGTCACCGGTTCTGTTCGTAATTTTTATGGACAGAATTTCTAGGCGCAGCCAGGGGCCGGAGGGTGTCAGGTTTGGGGACCACACGATTTCGTCTCTGCTCTTTGCGGATGATGTTGTCGTGTTGGCCCCTTCAAGCCAGGACCTTCAGCATGCACTTGGACGGTTTGCAGCCGAGTGTGAAGCGGTGGGGATGAAAATCAGTACCTCCAAATCCGAGGCCATGGTCCTCAGTCGGAAAAGGGTGGCTTGCCCACTTCAGGTTGGTGGAGAGTGCCTGCCTCAAGTGGAGGAGTTTAAGTATCTAGGGTTCCTGTTCACGAGTGAGGGAAGGATGGAACGGGAGATTGACAGACGGATCGGTGCAGCTTCTGCAGTAATGCGGTCGATGTATCGGTCTGTCGTGGTGAAGAAAGAGCTGAGCCGCAAGGCGAAGCTCTCGATTTACCGGTCAATCTACGTTCCTACTCTCACCTATGGTCATGAGCTTTGGGTCATGACCGAAAGGACAAGATCCCGGATACAGGCGGCCGAAATGAGCTTTCTCCGCAGGGTGGCTGGGCGATCCCTTAGAGATAGGGTGAGAAGCTCGGTCACCCGGGAGGAGCTCAGAGTAGAGCCTCTGCTCCTCCACATCGAGAGGGGTCAGCTGAGGTGGCTTGGGCATCTGTTTCGGATGCCTCCGGAACGCCTTCCTGGGAAGGTGTTCCGGTCCCGTCCCACCGGGAAGAGACCCCGGGGAAGACCTAGGACACGCTGGAGGGACTATGTCTCCCGGCTGGCCTGGGAACGCCTCGGTGTCCCCCCAGAAGAGCTGGAGGAAGTGTCTGGGGAGAGGGAAGTCTGGGCATCCCTGCTTAGACTGCTGCCCCCGCAACCCGGCCCCGGTTAAGCGGAAGATTATGCTATGCTATGCTAATTTCCCCCAGGTCTACACCTGGACAGAATTCACTGAGGTCTTCCCTGGACTGCATGTTTTGATTTTATCTCAGACTTGCAATGTGAAGCGCTGGACCCTATATAAACAGGTATGTGCTTCTCTTAATCATGTCCAAAGAATTGGATATGCAACAGATGGACTCCAATCAAGTTCTTGGGACATCTCAAGGATATGCATGATTGAAAGGCATGGGATGCATATGAGCTCAATCATGGTAAAGAGGGCTCAATACTTACGCACATGACATAGCATTTCAGATTTATTTTCAATAAATTGGCAACACATTTCCGCTTTGTTATTATGGGGTATCGTGTGTAGATTGATGGCGGAAAATATATTCGGACAATTATAAATTTTGTTTATAACACAACAAGATTTTATTAACTTCAGTATACAACACAAAAAACATTACACTTTTAGTCAGGGCAATTTATAACAAATTGGAACTGAACAGACAAGACATCTGTGTGCACTTAATCCCATCACTACAGGTATGTGAATCACAGTGGTCATAATACCATTTGCATTATGAAGCATTGTATAACATACGTTTTGGAGATGATTTGGTTGTTATTTACAGCAACACAGTATGCAGGTTGATCAAGGTTCAATTGTTACATGCATATGTCAGCCTCAGACTATATTAGGGAACAGTAGTATGTTTCTCTCACGGTAGGTTAAACAGTGTTCAGACTTTCTTTTAATCAGTGACAGACGTAATTTGATTGGAGTGAAAAGGACAGTAAAATCATGTAATTGACTATAATGCACTATACAATGTGTTGAGTTCACTGTATAATTATAATTTCCGGCATGTAATAAGAACTAGCCTATTTCTTTTAATATATGGTGGCAGGGAAGACTACTGGTTAAAGCATCTGACTAGTGACTGAAAGGTTGATTAATCAAATTGAACTGACATGGGGAAAGTCTGTCCTTAAGCAAGGCAGGTAACCTCAATTGCTGCCAGGTTATTACTGAAAATAAGAATGCGCACTTAATCATACTTACAGTGAGGGATTTTTTTTGATCCCCTGCTGATTTTGGACGTTTGCCCACTGGCAAAGAAATGATCAGTCTATAATTTTAATGGTATGTTTATTTGAACAGTGAGAGACAGAATAACAACAACAAAATCCAGAAAAACGCATGTAAAAAATTTTATAAATTGATTCACATTTTAATTAGTGAAATAAGTATTGGACCCTTCTGCAAAACATGACATGACTTGTTGGCAATCACAGAGGTCAGATGTTTCTTGTAGTTGGCCACCAGGTTTGCATACATCCCAGGAGGGATTTTGTCCCACTCCTCTTTGCAGATCTTCTCCAAGTCATTAAGGTTTCGAGGCTGATGTTTGGCAACTTGAACCTTCAGCTCCTTCCACAGATTTTCTATGGGATTAAGGTCTGGAGACTGGCTAGGCCACTCCAGGACCTTAAATGTGCTTCTTCTTGAGCCACTCCTTTGTTGCCTTGGCCGTGTGTTTTGGGTCATTGTCATGCTGGAATACCCATCCACGACCCATTTTCAATGCCCTGGCTGAGGGAAGGAGGTTCTCGCCCAAGATTTGACGGCACATGGCCCCGTCCATCGTCGGTAAAGTTGCCCTGGGAGCCAGACATCTTTTTGTTTGAGAGTGGATCAAATTCTTATTTCACTCATTAAAATGCAAATCAATTTATAACATTTTCTGTCTCTCACTGTTCAAATAAACCTACCATTAAAATTATAGACTGATCATTTCTTTGTCAGTGGGAAAACATACAAAATCAGCAGGGGATCAAATAATTTTTTCCCTCACTGTACCTGGGAAAGTAACAGTAAGAAAATAAACCAATAGCTTTCACTGACTCTATTACATGATGATGTCAAGTTTGGTACTAACCTGAATGGAAAACACAGTTATATTTGTCTGTGGTCTGTTGAGTCTCGACTGAAAACTAAAGGGGACAGAGCGTTTGCAGTCAGGGGCCTGAGGCTCTAGAACAGCCTGCCCGAGGACATCAGATCTGCTGAGGCTGTGAAATCCTTTAAGTCCCTTCTTAAAACATACTTTAATAGGAGAGCCTTTCCTGATTTTAACAGACTTCATTTTATTTTAATTTTTATTTTAACTGTATTTTAATTTCTTAAGTAGTGTTCTTGCTTTCATCATGTATCTTGTTATTTGCTTTCTGTGTATCTTATTGTCCTTGTATTGTGAAGCACTTTGTAAAATGATTTTGAAAAGTGCTCTATAAATAAAGATTATTATAATTTTATTTCCTATGTTGTTTTGGGATAAATTGGCTCCTCACTGTTGGAATCATGGAGGATAGTGTGAAAACATGCACTAAAATCATGAGTCTGTAAGGCTCTGTTTTGTACCGTTGTGTTTTTGCTGTTGTCCCTGACTGTAGTCTGTTGTGTTTCATTTTCAGATCCCGGATACAGGCGGCCAAAATTGTTCTTAAATGTAGCCTTTTTGTTCTGATTGTTTTCACCTGTTTGTTATTTAGTCCTCGTTAGCGCCCAAATTAGTTTGTCAAACTATATCAGCCCTTTGCTGAGTCATTTTGTGAGTGTTTTTGCCTGCCTGCCTTGTTATTGCCATTTTCCAGTTTTTTACCTGCCTCAGTTTCCTTATTAAACCCTTTTGTTGTCCTTCAACTCCGCGCTTGGTGTCTTGCTAAACCAAAACAAGACAGAGTCAGTATGTTTACTAGTGTCGAAATGGCACAGGATATTTGACTCATAAATGTCATAAGCAATGCGCTGGGAGGGGGGTCCAAATTAAATGATATTATTAGCAGGGACTTATGTGGTATCTAAAATGAGAAAATACATCCAAATCACTGTCAAGTTGCATCTATGTCAAAGATTTTAATGACCAGTATACAACAATTCCAAAATACACAAATCAAGTTACTGTAGATACTGAGAAAAGAAACATCACAATTCCTTTCACCTACACATCAAAACAGTCATTCAACAAAACATTATCCAATTTCTCTCTATCTTTACCCACACCCTCTGTCAATATAGCAGAAAATGTCCAAATAGTAACAAAATATTATTTCTGACCACAATACATACAGTGGGGAGAACAAGGTTTTCCTACTTACAAAGCATGTAGAGGTCTGTAATTTTTATCATAGGTACATTCCAACTGTGGGAGACGGAATCTAAAACCAAAATCCAGAAAATTACATTGTATGATTTTTAAATAATTAATATGCATTTCATTGCATGACATAAGTAATTAATCACCTATCAACCAGTAAGAATTCTATCTCTCACAGACCTGTTAGTTTTTCTTTAAGAATCCCTCCTGTTCTCCACTCATTACCTGTATTAACTGCACCTGTTTGAACTTGTTACCTGTATAAAACACAGCTGTCCACACACTCAATCAAACAGACTCCATTCTCTCCACAATGGCCAAGACCAGAAAGCTGTGTAAGGACATCAGGGATAAAATTATAGACCTGCACAAGGCTGGGATGGGCTACAGGACAATAGGCAAAAGACAATAGGCTTGGTGAGAAGGCAACAACTGTTGGCGGAATTATTAGAAAACGGAGAAAGTTCAAGATGATGGTCAATCTCCCTCAGTCTTGGGCTCCATGCAAGATCTCACCTCGTGGGGCATCAATGATCATGAACTACATGGCAGGACCTGGTCAATGACCTGAAGAGAGCTGGGACCGCAGTCTCAAAGAAAACCATTAGTAACACACTACGCCGTCATGGATTAAAATCCTGCAGCGCACACAAGATCCCCCTGCTCAAGCCAGCGCATGTCCAGGCCCGTCTGAAGTTTGCCAATGACCATCTGGATGACCCAGAGGAGGAATGGGAGAAGGTCATGTGGTCTGATGACACAAAAATTTAGCTTTTTGGTCTAAACTCCATTTGCCATGTTTGGAGGAAGAAGAAGGATGAGTACAACCCCAAGAACACCATCCCAACCGTGAAGCATGGAGGTGGAAACATCATTCTTTGGGGATGCTTTTCTGCAAAGGGGACAGGACGACTGCACCGTATTGAGGGGAGGATGGATGGGGCCATGTATCGTGAGATCTTGGCCAACAACCTCCTTCCCTCAGTAAGAGCATTGAAGATGGGTCGTGGCTGGGTCTTCCAGCATGACAACGACCTGAAACACACAGCCAGGGCAACTAAGGAGTGGCTCCTTAAGAAGCATCTCAAGGTCCTGGAGTGGCCTAGCCAGTCTCCAGACCTGAACCCAATAGAAAATCTTTGGAGGGAGCTGAAAGTCTGTATTGCCCAGCAACAGCCCCAAAACCTGAAGGATCTGGGGAAGGTCTGTATGGAGGAGTGGGCCAAAATCCCTGATGCAGTGTGTGAAAACCTGGTCAAGAACTACAGGAAACGTATGATCTCTGTAATTGCAAACAAAGGTTTCTGTACCAAATATTAAGTTCTGCTTTTCTCATGTATCAAATACTTATGTCATGCAATAAAATGCAAATTAATTACTTAAAAATCATACAAAGTGATTTTCTGGATTTTTGTTTTAGATTCCGTCACTCACAGTTGAAGAGTACCTATGATAAAAATGACAGACTTCTACATGCTTTGTATGTGGGAAAACCTGCAAAATCGGCAGTGTATCAAATACTTGTTCTCCCCACTGTACTTACTGACAATCATGCTCTTTGAAGGAAAGGCAAACTAAAAGATTTCAGGTGACAGAATGCTGATCAAGTTTTATCTCTGCTCCATGCATCTCAATTTGGCACATCAAATTCTCATCATTAAGGTGCTTAGGACACAGAAAAACACCATGTGGTGGTGATTGAGGACAGCAAACAAAGACACAAAAACTTTAATAGAGTGTACAACTGTAGGTTTCTGTTCAGTGAATCCTGAAGAAGTGAAAACGTGTGTGTGTGTGTTTGTTAGTCTCCATTCCCCAGTGCAAAGCATATGATATGAGAGTATTCCCTGCCTTGTGGAGAGGCCAGACATTCATTACCTCTCATTACTGTACAGGCCCCCTGGGAGTAAAAATAGAGAGACTCAGGCACAGTCAGGTTCCAGCGTTTTTACACTGTGCTCTTTGACTGACTGCTCTGGCTGACTGCTCTGGCTGACTGCTCTGGCTGACTCTGGGATGTAATTGGAACACCACCACTAAAGCAACCTATTCACACACTGAAATTAACAAATAGACAGTGTTTGTGTATGTTTGTACATGCATGTGCCCGTGCATTTCTCTGTGTCCGATAATTAATGCAAGCTTTACCTGGAAGTCATTGGAGTGTATGAGGAGAGTGGGGTGAAATAAGAAAACTTGGGAAGATTGTTGTTTTTGACATCCGGGTATTGGTTTCTTAAGGAGAGCAACTCTGGCCTTCTTGACGTCCAAAGGAATGCATCAGTTGGTAGGGCTGAGTCGATGAGGAAAGTGAAGAATGGGCAAAGGTCTCTGGAGTTGATGAGGAGAAACCGGGAGGGGATGGTTTCAAGGGCGAGGGTTGTCGGGCGACAGGAAATCCCTAGTTGCGAGATTGCGTCCGGTGAAAGCTTGGAAAAATGGGTTTGCACCCAGAAATGTTGTGGGTGTGACAAACCTGAGTGGCTGAGTGAATGAGGTGCAGATGTCGTTAGGAAGTTATTATTTTTGTCCATTCATTCTCAGCTGCCCTGCAGCCCGGTTCTGAGAACTGACAGCGAGTCCGTCAGCCGTGGAGCAGGAGGGAGGGCTTAGCTGGCAGGGAGGATCGGGGACAGGGAGAGTCATAGGAGGTGGAGGGTGGGGTCAAAGAGACAGAATCAGGACACAAATGAGAGAACTGTTTAGAAGGAGAGAGGACAGAACAGAAGGGGAGGGGGTTATAGAAGAGAGAGTCTGAGGATTGCAACGACACATGACCATCCGGAAAAGATTCATGCTTGACAGGTTCAACTTTTTGGAACAAGGGAGGCTACTGATTTCAGGGGTCAGTTGTGCAGCTTCCTGGGAACCCCACTTCCTGTTTCCTGCCTACTAGTAACACCACATGAAGTCTACGACAGCCTGCATGGGAGTGACCCTTCGGCTGTGTAACATATGACATGGCAACAGGTGTCAGCCACTCGTCGGTGTCATTTGTTCCAGAGCCCCATCATGCACCAAACCGCAGGTTTAGTCTGTGCACACATGTGAGCATAGATCCTTGTGTGTGTAATCATGTACTAAGAGAGAGAGAGAGAGAGAGAGAACACGAGGTTGAGATAAATGTTGAGTGTATATCTCTTTGGCGGGAAAGTCTCCCCATCTTAGAGCCCTCCCTCCCTCATCTCAGATTCCTCAAACTGTCCTTTGGGCTTGTTATACAGGCCTTTGACTGTGGTGCATTTTTAGAAGTCTCAAACTTCTACAATGGTCATTGCATACACTGAAAAACAAAACTTACGACGATGCTAACAACAGAAATATTCCAGATCTATTGAAATACGTCAGTGTAGTGTGTTTGTTATGACTCCAGTGTTGACGTAAACAGCGTCGGTGAGGGAGAGGTAAACACATTATTGCGTGAAAGCGTAACGACTTCAATTATTACGTTTCATTTGGAGAAGTGTCCCAGTGCTGCCGGAGTTCAATAAATCAGAGAAATGAACGACCCAAGTGGTGATCTGTCTGGAAGGGCAGCCAACAGATTAATCATCTGGTGTGCTGAGAGCACAAAGGGCAACCGTCTCCTTTCACCTCACAGATATCCCGTTCATCCAGCCCAGAGCGTGTGTACAGTGCTCCAGCTGTGTCGGTGTGCCGTGACCAGGATTCAAACTCCTGCCCTGGCAAGGGCGCAACTGGACAGTGAGGAAGTGACTAAGATCGCGGCGCCACTTGGGGGCAGGCCTTACAAATTCAATCAAATGTGTAACAAGTGTATTTGGTTTTAAATGAGGTGAGCAAGCCCCAAAAAACATTATTTAAAAAAGTGGAGATCAATGTTGAAATACTATAGCAACCTTGGTTTATTGCAACATCGCCAAGAGATGTTTGCATCTTGGGAATTCTAATAGAATCACAAGAGATATTGGCTATTATGGTATGTAATTGTATCTCTGCCTCAACAATGGGAATGGCTGTGCAGTGCAGAACAGGGTTACCACCCGATTATCTTGCTCATAGTCAGATCCAGAACTGCTAAATTCCGTCTTATTCTTCCTAATCCAGGGGTTAAATTGGGGCTGAGCTCCTGTACTTCCACTGGCCAACAGCTGAACAATTTTGATTCAACTGGAAAGTAGAAAGTAGGGCTCCCCTACTTCCCAAATACCAATTTAACCCATGCATTCTCTTAAGTCAATGGGTCAGTGACAAACAGGGTTTACAGAGGAAAAACCATAAGTTAAGAATTTAAATTAAAGCTCACTCCATCATCATTCGTGTTGTAATATACAGGTGCTGGTCATAAAATTAGAATATCATCAAAAAGTTGCTTTTTTCAGATGATGTTGTAATGTTGGCCCCTTCAAACCAGGACCTTCAGCATGCACTGGGACGGTTTGCAGCCGAGTGTGAAGCGGTGGGGATGAGAATCAGTACTTCCAAATCCGAGGCCATGGTCCTCAGTCGGAAAAGGGTGGCTTGCCCACTTCAGGTTGGTGGAGAGTCCCTGCCTCAAGTGGAGGAGTTTAAGTATCTAGGGGTCTTGTTCACGAGTGAGGGAAGGATGGAACGGGAGATTGACAGACGGATCGGTGCAGCTTCTGCAGTAATGCGGTCGATGTATCGGTCTGTCGTGGTGAAGAAAGAGCTGAGCCGCAAGGACAAGATCCCGGATACAGGCGGCCGAAATGAGCTTTCTCCACAGGGTGGCTGGGCGATCCCTTAGAGATAGGGTGAGAAGCTCGGTCACCCGGGAGGAGCTCAGAGTAGAGCCGCTGCTCCTCGACATCGAGAGGGGTCAGCTGAGGTGGCTTGGGCATCTGTTTCGGATGCCTCCGGAACGCCTTCCTGGGAAGGTGTTCCGGTCCCGTCCCACCGGGAAGAGACCCCGGGGAAGACCTAGGACACGCTGGAGGGACTATGTCTCCCGGCTGGCCTGGGAACGCCTCTGTGTCCCCCCAGAAGAACTGGAGGAATTTTCCAACAGGACTTGGCACCTGCACACAGTGCCAAAGCTACCAGTACCTGGTTTAAGGACCATGGTATCCCTGTTCTTAATTGGCCAGCAAACTCGCCTGACCTTAACCCTACAGAAAATCTATGGGGTATTGTGAAGAGGAAGATGCGATACGCCAGACCCAACAATGCAGAAGAGCTGACTGCCACTATCAGAGCAACCTGGGCTCTCATAACACCTGAGCAGTGCCACAGACTGATCGACTCCATGCCACGCCGCATTGCTGCAGTAATTCAGGCAAAAGGAGCCCCAACTAAGTATTGAGTGCTGTACATGCTCATACTTTTCATGTTCATACTTTTCAGTTGGCCAACATTTCAAAAAATACTTTTTTTGTTTTGGTCTTAAGTAATATTCTAATTTTCTGAAATACTGAATTTGGGATTTTCATTAGTTGTCAGTTAAAATCATCACAATTAAAAGAAATAAACATTTGAAATATATCAGTCTGTGTGTAATGAATGAATATAATATACAAGTTTCACTTTTTGAATGGAATTACTGAAATAAATCAACTTTTTGATGATATTCTAATTTTATGACCAGCACCTGTATATATATATTTCATCAAGTTTAATTTGACAATGCCATTCATATATTTCAACTATGAATGATAAAACATAATACATAACTAGAAATAATAATTTTCACATTGGTTTGTAAGGTTTCTTATAAACTGGCGGTTTGAATCCTGATTGGTTGATAGCCATGCTATATGAGACCGTAAATTACATTGGTAACTGGTTTATAAGAGCAATAAGGCATTTAAGGTATTTGTGATGTATGGCCAATATACCACAGCTAAGCTTTGTGTCCAGGCTCCACGATGCATCAAGCCTAAGAACAGCTCTTAACTGTGGTACATTCGCCATGTACCACACCCCCTCGTCCCTTATTCCTCACATAGACCACGGCTATCATGATTCACAGGAACCATTTGATAATCAATCAATACACCACAAGGGGTTGTGATATATGGTCATATGCCATGGCTAAGAGCTGTTGTTATGCACAAGACATGAAGTGCCTGAACGCAGCACTTAGCCATGTAAGAAAATATGTGCGCTCATTATTGTAAATCGTTCATGAATAGGAGGGAAATTACTTCACTGTAAAGGTATTGTAAATATACACTGGCCATTCACCACAAACTCCTAACAGGTCTTATCACTATAATAAACCAGTTAACCATGCAATAAAAAAAGTAATAGGTTGCATGGTCTACATCTTTACTTTACAATAAAGCTGCGTCATTGTTCAAATCCTAGTCATGTCCGGTGTCCAACAATGGGCCGGTCCAAGTTCAGATCAGCATTACACCGGATGGACAGGTGGGATGTCCAAAACAGAGCTGCACTGTCTGGTGGCGCTATAGCGACTAAGTCAGGGACTATGATCACAATTGTGATAGTTGACCAGGGAGTGATTTCACTTCCAGCGCGTGTGCAGACAAACTCTTCCTAGCTGAGCTAGTTCTGTGAAAGGCAGTCAGTGAGAAGGCATGAACACCTTAGTTTGTCACAGCTGGATTAAAATACAAACATCCATGGATAAAGAATGTCAGCTACAATGTCAAGTTATATTTCACAAAATATTTTAAGAAAATCCATAGTATAAGTTGAACAAAATACATATATTAGTGAAAGAAACATACAGGGCACAGTTGAGAGGGGGAGGAAAAGTGATATATTTAGTAGCCAACACCGAAAGCATTGCCCAAAGCAAAAAGTTAAAAAAAAAATGTCTAATTGTCACCACGGCTGGCAGAACACTTAAGGACAGTGACGGAACAGTCAACTGCACATTGACATTTTGTGTAGCAGGCAGCTAAAGAGAATAGCCCCAGGAAAGAGTGGCACACAGGGAGCTGACATCACAGTGGCCAGACTTTGATGGACCAGTCGGACACACACTAAGGAAAGCTAATTGTAAAAAAGACTGGTGTATTGGGTCTGCAGGAGAAAAACAAAGGCATCCCTTCTGAGTGACAGGAAAATTATTTTAATAAAGAGAACCTGATGTTTCATGTGGTCATTTTGGCTGCCTTCATGTATTGAATTCCACCTCACTTATGATATGTAGGCTGACCACTCACGTGCAGGACCGAAGTGGATACCCCTCTAAAACATACCTAGAGAACAACCTCAATGTATGAGGCATTCTCTCTCTTTTCCTAAACTCTAACAAATTCCAAATAAATCACTGGTAGACAAAAGTAAAAATGGAGCAAAGCATTTTATGTTTAAATGAAATTGAATTAACAGATCAGGCACCACTGATCATTTCAGACAGTGGAAATAATCAATTATAATGTCAGACTGAGGAGAAATGTTGTTTATGTCACACAGAGACTATTCAATGAAACATTATCTCAGCAACATCTTTCAATTATGAATTTAAAATCCCCATGAATGTGAAAACAGATGGACAGTGTAGAAAAGCTCACGCCACCATGTGTTAACAGTCAGTTCATTTTGGGAGGAGATTTATTGGTAATTAGAATTCTGATCATTTTTGTGTTAACATGAACCTACTGTATGTACCAGAGAAGTACTGCAGAGTGGATCACAAGCAAAAGATAATAATTTCCCTAAAAGCAATCAGAGGAGACCGGTCTTTTCACACACTGGACTCGGAGGTGAATGTAACTCTGCCCATTCTCCTCAGTTCAACGAAAAGGAGTGAGAATGCTTTAGAAAACAAACCATAACTATAATCCTAACCCTAACCACAACCTTTGCTAATTTAATTTAAAAGATAATAATCTACATTTTTGGCACTGAGCAGGCACTGACATCCGTGTGTCGTACATTTTAGGTAGGTTCTGTGTTCTGGGATAAAAAGAAACAAGTTTCCACCAGCTTGAGATTCAATGCAACAACCCTGTGGTTAGTACTCAGATGACATAACCACTATGATAACTGAATCATAAGAATGGACGGGGGTGCTTTAACCTGGGCAGGTTCTTAAACATCAGCCTGTGAGGTATCAATGCCTCCTAGACACATTGTGGGGAACTTTTGTCCTTTCTGTTATGTTATATAGGATGGGCAGTCACCAATGCTCTGAGGTGATTCACAGGGGTATTCTGTACCCTATTAGAGGAAAGGGTCAAAGGCTATCCCAGTCATCGAATATTCCATAGCAACAGAGAAAGACATTGGTAGCATGTCATCATAAAGCACTGGCTACTCAAATACAAACCTGATGCACTCCAGCTGGCCATGGTTGTATCTCAGCGTCTATAATTGTCCAAACAACATATCTGCTGTGGTCAAAAAAGCAGTACAGAGTGTTGGTTTTTAATGGATTTGGCTAATGCCTTTCACATGTCAACCATCCCATCCAAATTATGAGACTCATTATGAGAGCAACATAAATCAAGTAATCAATTCTAATTCATTTAATGCGGCTCTTTTTACATCAGCACGTATGGTTTGTTAATCTAGTGTCTTGCCATTCACCTTCACACCCCTGGTCTACTGCATATACCCTACAGAAAAGGTGAGTCTACACTACAGTAAACTGGGTTTCACAAACACAGATTAAGCCTAGTCTAGGACTAAAACAACAACACTAAATGCACAGATAAACAGAGTTCATAACTAACCAGTGACCTTAACTGATCATTTACAGTCTTCCTCTTTATTTAACTGATCACTAGGTAGTTTTGATCTCCCTTCACTTGATTAATAAGATCTTAATTAGATACTTCCTGAAAGTGATGAACACAGCCGAACACAGTTGAGTACTTTCACGTTGTACTATTTACACCTTGGTTTGTAGAAATTCTAAGTACAGTAAGGAGACCTTACAGTGACCAAAGTATGTGTTGATTGGTACAGCAGAACCAATTCAGAGAAGTAGGAGTAGGTCCATATACAAAGCTATGTCCGTTGTAGATGAACGTCTCAACATTATACAGGGTTCCCACTCTAAGTCAGTTGTCAAATTCCCTGACTTTTCCCTGACTAAAAAGCGGAATTTCCATGACCTATATTGAATAGAAAAACAAGCAACCTTTGTGCAGAGCACGGAGCAGACAAAAATCAGCACGCAGTATTTTAAACATCAACTTGCAAGCTTTATTTACTAGTTCACAGATGTCTTCAGTACAAAACTACGTTTTCACAGCTTAAACATGCACCGATCAGCCATAACATTATGACCGCTGACAGGTGAAGTGAATAACACTGACAATTATTATCATGGCACCTGTCAGTGGGTGGGATATATTAGGCAGCAAGTGAACATTCTGTCCTCAAAGTTGATGTGTTAGAAACAGGAAAAATAAGCATAGGGCTCTGAGCGACTTTGACAAGGGCCAAATTGTGTTGGCTAGACGAGTGGGTCAGAGCATCTACAAAACTGCAGCCCTTGTGGGGAGTTCCCCGTCTGCAGTGGTCAGTACCTATCAAAAGTGGTCCAAGGAAGGAAAAGCAGTAAACCGGCCAAAGCTCATAGACGCACATGGGGAGTGAAGGCTGGCCCGTGTGTTCTGATCCAACAGGCAAGCTACTGTAGCTCAAATTGCTGAAAAGGTTAATGCTGGTACTGATAGAAAGGTGTCAGAACACACAGTGCATCACAGTTTGTTGCGTATGCCCCTACAATGGGCACGTGAGCATCAGAACCGGACCACGGAGCAATGGAAGAAGGTGGCCAGGTCTGATGAATCACATTTTCTTTTACATCACGTGGATGGCCGTGTGCATCGCTTACCCTGGAGAACACATGGCACCAGGATGCATTATGGGAAGAAGGCAAGCCTGGAATTTTTCCCTTGTTAGCAGGTACAGGAAGTCGCATTTATTGACTGAAGTGATTGCCAGTTGACGAGCGGGAAGGGGATAAATGGACAAAGAAAAATGAAGTAGCCTAACCATTACAATACGCAATACACTAAATGCATGAAACAAGCCGTATAAAGAATACTGCAGGGAAAATACACATTTAGATAAATGGCAACTAGAATGTAAACATGTTACAAAATCCTCTGATATTCCATGACTTGGACTAAAAAATTATAAAATCCCCTGACTTTCCATGTCTGGAATATGCTTTTTAAAATCCCATGACATTCCAGAAATTCCATGACCAGTGGGAACCCTGATTATAGAACTGTTTAACTCGCTTGGTTGTTCATTCAAAAGGGTTGAATATGGACGTATTGTTATTTTACAGAATGTGCGCTCAACCTACCTAGACATTGGTACTGGGAAACAATTATAAAAAAGTTAAAGGTAGGTTCTCTGAATGTTAAGTCTGATTCACATTCTTAGAGACAGATGGTATGACGTTATAACACGAGGAAGATGTATTAGTAAAGCATGGTAAAACACGCAGGGTATGATAAATGAATCAGCTGGAAATTATGGATAAATTGTAAGCAATGTGGTACATCGGATGAGGTAAAACATAGCTTATAATATTCGAAGGCAGCCAGAGGGATGTGTGTTTAGTGGTTTACCAACTGGAAGGCACTTGACATTGTCCTGGTAAAAGATGGCGCTATGTCCCTACACCAGGAAAATGTTCTTAAAACAATTAGAAAAGACGATTAAAAGTCGACCCATGATGTCAGAATAAATGTTTAAGCAGCTAGACGTCATTCGCATCAACCTACCACCTACAAAGTATACTGAGACAAATATTTTCAAATCTATAACAAATGTTAACAAAACCGTTGGCCCTCGTGAGTATTGGTTTCTATAAACATATTCAGCCAACTTAAGCTTATTTGTTGCTGCAAAGGCAAATTGAGCCACAAGTCAACCAATATTTTAGATACAGGCTACATCTAGCAATCTCAACAGTCATGAAGGAAATGCAATCATCTTAGCCAGCCAACCAGCCTGGTAAAGTTAGCCATTTGGTCAACACCATGGTTTACCAGGACCGAACTATACACTAAGGAGGCAGCCACAGAATACCTTCTCCAGTTTATTTTTTGACCATTTTGTGGTAAAGTAAATTGCGTTAACTTCGACAACTCCAAGAAGTGGGTTTTTCTACAGCCCTAATTAATTATTTTGGTTGAGTCTAGGGAAAGAGTATATCCAATACAGTGGTTCTAATCTTGAGGAGCTACCACGTAGCATCCAGAAATTAGTAATTTTCCATAAAATTAGTGTGCAAAACAGCAGACCAAATGACACAAGATTTACATTTTGTTTCAGAGATTAATACAGAAGTAAAACCCTCCATTGAAACGAGAAGGAAACACCTCTGCAAGGTCCCACTGTAAAAACTTGTGTGAATTGGCTTTCCTCTCTGCACCGGATAGACATTCAGAGGAAACACACACACTTCACACCTTTTAAACTGCAGTTAACAGTAAGAGAAAACATTGTAAGTAAAACGTCGTATAATTTGGCCTGTGTAATCTACCCACAAGAGATAAGATTAATGAGACTGTTGCCAACTGGACAGGGTGCATTATCAAGCCATTAGTAATGAAATCCACTAGGTTAGCTGTCGGTGGTAATGTACAAGGGATGTCTTAATGAATTACAAGAAATCATTCACTGTGAAAGGTGTGTAAATCACAGCTGTCATGTGATTATTGGTAGTTTTCAGTCTGTTCAACTCATTAACATTCTGGATAGCAGCCACTTGAGGGTTTTTTAAGTGGTGTTGTGGCACCACCTAATGGGACGAATTACCATTTGCTCCAGCTTCTCAAAGTTAATGAGTAGCAATTTTTTCAGTGAATTAAACATAACCAAATTCTCTCATTTCATGGTTGTGAAAAAACAAACAAGACTAGACCAGTGCAGAACAGCAGTACAAACTGGGAAATGGCTACGCACTTTAATGGGAGCAGATTAGTTCAAGAGACAGGATGGCCAGTGGCACTCACCAATACAGAGACCATCCCAAGATTCAGTAAAAGCGTGAAAGCTCTGCTGCAATGGTAGGTTTCTGTTAGGCTGCAAATTTTACCTTGCAATCATTTGCCCACGGGGTGATTACCCAATGCCAAAACATGAGTAATAAAACAGGTTTTGGTACAGCTAATGCCCACCTCTACTCATGCATCATTGCACCATTAACACAAATGTTGATGGCTTAACCATAAAGGGGAAATGTGTGATATTAGTTTGTACCAAAACAGCTAGAAAGGAAATATTTGTAGATTTACACACTGGGTGTGTAGAAACATCACAGAATGTACACACCCCATAGGAATGTATTACACACTATGTAGGCTAAACAACTTAAGGCACAATTATTCTTAACAAAACGGTATGAAAGGTTATTCCACCATGCCTAAAAATACCATAAGAGTTCATACTGACATAAAACGCATAACCACATGAGCGAGGAGTTCCAGATAGAATGTTTAAACATTGACCAAAATATACAGGAAAAGGCTCAGATATTTATGCACCAATCGACCATGTAATAGAGTAAGAGGCTGTCAAGATGCGGTAAATAAGTAGAACTAACTTCTGCAGAACCAATTGCTAAGTGATTAATTTCTCATTAACAATATAAATACTAAAAAGGAGAAAAGTTTTCATAAAACTCTGAAAGACATTTATTATAACAATTTACATATCACATTTAAAATATTTACAAATATATTTAGGACATATCAATAACAAATATAAAATTACTAGTAAAATATTTAATTCTGTTTCCTTTTTTGGGTCTTCCAGTACATTTGTCGCTTTCCGACGACATATTCCGGACAACTGGCATCCACCGAATGTCCAAAAATACGGTGCATTCAAACATGATATTCCAATGCCACAGTTCCTTTCAGTTTGAGGCACGGCGGCAGCGGGCTTAAAAGGTTTATGAATAAAACATTCGGAAAGACTTTAAAACGGTGCATCGTTGGGCCTTTATCAGAGGGCGCGTGGACTTCACAGGCGCCTGACATTCCTTTTGCTACGAGCGCTGCCAATGAGGACGCGGGTGGCTCTGGAGCTGCTGGGACTATGGGCCAGCCCCACACCGCAGGCTGTAGAGCCGTGGAACGGGCCCAGGCACTGAGTGCAGAAGTCAAAGGCACAGCTGGCGCGGGTACAGGTGGCCCTCATGGCATCGGCGTCGTGTTTGGCAGGCGAGCCGCAGCGCTTGCAGGGCTTCAGCGACTCGCACTGCTTCAGCGAACTGGCAGCCTGGAGAACAAGGGTGTAGGTCAACGGGACATACCACGCTCAGTGACATTTGTAGCAAACATAACATCAAGGACAGTCTCGGGAACGGAAAGGAAGGCGTGGCCAAAAAACAAATAGTCACCCCAATGACGAGCATCAGAGCCTCTGAACATTTACATGTCTAGTAAAGGGGACCCCCCCCCCCCGTACCTCTTGGTATTCTCTAAATCGAGACACCTGGGAGCAGTGCGGGGTCTGTGTGCCGTCTCTCTGGGAAAACATCCTCTTGCTATACTTCTGGGTAGGGGTAGAAGCTACTCTTTGAATAGAGGACATTACGACCCTGGACGTCAAAGAATCGCGCGTCAGGGACTTAGCATTTTCCAGTCCTGCAGGAGTTCCTGAGTCCTTAAAAAAGAAAACGCATTGCCGATTACCATACAGGCGATTACATTATGGGAAGAACACATTTTAACCATGAGCGTGGTTTTAAATTTACACTAGATTAAATGAGTAATGGGTCCATTTTATACTTAATTTTTTGCCAGCATTATTCACTATGGTTGCTATTGGGAGAAAACCTCAAAACATTCATTAACACAAGCAGTCTCCAATAAACCAATGTGGTTATCAATGTTTGGTGAAGCTACAATCCAGCTAACTCCTGTCAGTAAGAAGTTGAAGGAAAACAGGTCAACAGGGCAAATGGCAACAATGTTTGACTGGAGACCGCTTGTGCTGAACAACATTAAGTAGAATTATCCAACAGGACAAACCCTAGTGGATGATGCTACAAGTTTCACTGAAGAACCTTAGTACCAGCGGCCCTTATTCACACCTAAAGAAAATCAATTTCAAATCGCAGTGTTTACCCCAATTCTCTGCTCAGCCTGGCGGCATCTACAGAAGACCGACTTGTCTTGACTGATTATTTTTCTCCAGCTCTTGCTCACTTTTCTACAGCTGTGAAGGAAACCACAATGTGATGAACTGCGTTGCACAAAACTGCTGAAAAACCTAAATTGCCATTAGACCAGTAACGGTCACACCTACCTTATCAAGTCAACATCTCCCAGCATTTGTAGGATCCGGGTGAGGATGTGCTTCATGTTCTTCTCCAGCAGGGCTTTTAAAATATCCATACATTCAAGGCCCATGTTCCCACCAATAACTCTGTCAAGGCCATAGTTCTCAGCTAGCCGGCTAATGGCAGTCCAGTCGTAGCTTTGGGTTCGCTGGAAGCTGTTGGCAAGTTCTTTGCACACAGCATGTTGAAAGTTCAGTATGGGGAGTTTTGATGATGTGAACTTAGCCTCGACATCTGGGGTACAGCAGGATACGAGGTCCTTCTCTGGAGATATCCCTTGTTCCTTTACGTTATCAAAGTCCTCTATTTGGCTGTTCTGCAAGGACAGGTAACCACTGTCCTCAAATGCCTCACAGTCTAGGTTCACCTGGTCAAGGGTTCTGTCATGTTGGTTGTTTTCCTTATTGTGAATAGCTTTTCCACCATCCTTGAGGCTCAGGTTGGCAGTGGTGGTGACATCTGAAGAAAGCTGTGGTTTGACTAGTACTTGGGTGCATCCCTTGAATGGTGAGGATTTAAGACATGACTCTTTAAATGTGACTTGTTTCTCGGTGTCACATGGAAATCGAGGATCGTCGTATTTGGACGGACACTTCATTTTCATTGAAAATGTGGAGCCCTTAAAGAAAAAAACATTGCTGATTTAACTTACACTCAATGAGCGCAAAAATTGGCTAGCAGTGGCTAGTACAGTAGCTACACAAGTTAATCTAGTGCATCAAACCACAGTAGATCGTGCAACTCAAATAATCTTAAAATCCATAACCATAACCTAGTTTTCAAATGGTATTTAGCAGAAAAACTAGCAAATTCAGACATTATAGTCTAGTTAGATAGTTAAAAAGGTACCGTTCCAGAATTCCCTCCAAAGTCAGAGGCAGTGCGCTCTTTTATACCAAGTCCCCCCATGTAGCTTGCAACAACATGAGACACGTTTGCATCCATGTTGGCTAGTCACTTAAGCTGATGTTAAAGTTAGCTAATGTAAAGTAATTTTGCAACGCGTCAACTTTTTTTACAGGAACCGTTTACAATACCATATGTAGTGTATGCCAGTATAGCACGTCATGAGAAGGTACACTAGTAAATTTAAATTAGTTAGCCAGCAGCGTTACAGTAATGTCTGACACTGTAGTTAGCCTTTGTAATTTTACGCGCGTACCATACAGAATTTCAAGTTGATTTGTGCTAAAAAGACAAATGCATACAATTGAAATAAGGTTCAAGTACAGTGGTTCCTTACAAAGTATACATTTAAAAGGTTAGCTAACTAGCTCAGTACTAGCCAGCCAACTGTTATGCTTAATAACTGGCACAGTAGTTAAGTTTGCTAACTTAACTAGCACGCTACACTAGATCATCGTACACAAATATAGCTATTTAACGTTACATAGGCCAAATATAGAATAACATGTTATTGTAGAGGAGTTTGTTGACAATGTTGCTTGTTGGAACAGTACCATTTACGATAACTAACCAACTCGGTGTTAATTAATGAAGACAACGATGCCACAAACTAGCATAAATCACTTGAAAAGATCAAGTACATTTATAGCCAAACACCATAAAAACGTAATACCTTACATGGAATGCATATCTCATACCTTTAAATGTTCTTTTCACCTAGATCTGCGGTTTAGTTTTTGTTACCTTCTTGATACTTGAACGAGATAAATAAAGAAAATGCGCCAGATCTCCAAACATTTGAAATTCGTGTCCAATTGGCGCAAACCAATGACTGCCAAGCAGTACAGCTGCCTTTAAATAATAGAACCAATGGAGAACCAAGAACGGTTGCTGACGTCAAGCCTCGGTGCTTTTTGGTAGTGACGAGAGTTATCGTGCTCAATACATATCAAACCTCTCATTAGGCTGCAAAACTAATTTTCGTTCAAAGTTGTTTTTAACCCCAGAACCGTTACATAAGTGCAAACATTCAATGTAAAAAAAAATTTAGCTATAACTACACGTTAACCGATCGGTTCATATTTATTTTCCTCCCTTATGTTTATCTTTAAATAATATAGATGATAAATAATTACAAAAAAGGTATTTGAGACAAGGACATGTAAAAAGTGGTGGAAATTCACTGACAGATACCATGCACTCGTGGAGGTTTTGGCTGGTTTTACTGGTAAAAGGGCAACAAAAGAAGTTGGAGTACTGGCAGCTCACACATGGGTGGAATGTGTTAAGTGGACTCTAACAGAAACCAAAGGAGGTGGGGGTGGAAATAAAAGCAAAGAAGCAAGTAAATACTCTCCACTCAATAAAGGTAAAATTCATAGCTTGAATGCGAACTACAATATACACCATTATTGTTCAGTAATTTTCTCCAAGTATGTCCATCAGAGTCTCCTGGTTAGAGAACTCCCGTAGTGCTGTATTCATTTCCTCAAGAAGCTCTTCACCCAAAAGAAATTCGCGGACCTCATGCACTGTTTTCCCAATCCGATGATCTGTGATTCGATCCTGGGGAAAGTTGTAGGTCCTGATTTTCTCTGACCTACCTTTAGTGCCAATCTAAAAGGAAATATTAAACAGTCAATACAATTTCATTAGACAAACACAGTTCATTTTCTAGACACACAGTAAAACCAAAATACTTCCATTTGTCAGCTTCTCCTTTTAAGGCATTACATTTTCCACCAGAATCTTGTCACACCTGTTCTATCTTGTCGCATGCCCTTTCAATTCTATTTTGGCATTTTCAGTCCACATCAAATATTTGTCCCTTTTTTTGTTCAAACCTAGGTTATTTCAAATATACATTTCAGATCTGTACCTGGACCTTCCGTTCTGTATATCGCTTACAGGTCTCTTCTTCCAGCCTAATGTTGTAGAGTTTAGCACGTAGCATCTTCATGGCCTTTTCCTTATTTTTCAGCTGGGACCTTTCTTGCTGGCATTCTGAGACCACACCTACGACCCAAAACAGAGATAAAACTCAAGTTAGGGGTCAAAGAATATACACACCAGAACGGCTACTTCCAAGTAATAGATCCAGTCACAATAAACATTTGTCGCCTTGAATTTGACCTGTAATTACGGTACATGCTATGCAAATCAGAATATAAGTTTGACACACCACTGTCTGATCCTTACACCATTTTATTATCCGAGATTACCTGTAGGGAGATGTACGATTCGCACTGCGCTGTCTGTGGTGTTGACATGCTGGCCCCCGGCTCCACTCGCCCTTTTAGTTTCGATCCTTAAGTCCTTCGAGTTTATTGTGAAAGTGATCTGAAAATAAAATATCGAATCAAACACATATCAAAATACTTTAAGTCTGTACCTTATCATTGGTAATGGTGGAAATATGGGAATCGCCCAAGGTCTCACCTCTGTGGGCTGTGGCAGCACCACCACTGTCATGGTACTGGTGTGCATGCGACCCTGTTTCTCAGTCTTAGGCACCCTCTGCACACGATGCACACCTGCCTCAAACTTCATCCTCTTGTAGCTCTCATTACCACTAATACTGGCTGACGCATGCCGTAACCCACCTTCAGACAGAAGACAATGTCACCATCAATGAAAATGAAGTCATTCAAAGTTTGTCTGACGTCACTCGTACACGGATGGACAACAAGCCCAATAATTAATAAATATGACTGACCTAATTCACTTTTCATGTACTCCAGGATGTCGAACGCCCAGCCTTGGTGGGCGGCAAATCTCTGATACATGTCAAAGACTTCTGCTGTGAAGAGCATGGCCTCCTGACCTCCGATCCCAGCGGTGACCTCCAGGACTAAGTCACTCATGTCTGACTCCTCCTCAGGGATCAATTGGGACAAGATCTGAAGGAATGTAGATGAATCAGACATGACAGGTTCGTCAAACATCTCATACACAACTCAATCCCTCAAAATCAACTCTGGACCTCAAGGCCAGTTCCGCTCCATGTTTTCATTGCAACCCTCTATTAAAGGACTGGTTTAGACTTGGAACATCAGTTGAGTGCAATTAAGGATGCGCTAGAAGAGAAAAACAGGGCTGTATTCACAAAACATTTTAGTTTACCACTAGGAGGACTCCTAAACAGCACTAGAAGTTCCTAGCTAAGAGTTTCCTCTTAAAACATATTCAGAAAGCTGCCAAGACCAACTTTTACTAAGGAATGGGCGGGGTTAACCCCATTGCTATGGATAATGTCATGTTCCACAAACAAGCCTACTTACTATGCCCATAGTGATTGGCTGATAGGGGAGGGGTCTCTGTCAGTGAATTCATCATTGCAATACTTTAGAACGATGTGTCATGTTGCCATATTGAAATAAAGATGTTAAAATAAAGTGTCACTGATTAAACATGAAACCAAGAATGATATACTGACTAATCAAGATGCAGCTCTCTTAAAAAATTAAGATACCACTGCACCTTTTTCTTTCCTTTCCAAAAAAGTTGAAAAAAAAGGTTGTGAGTGAGGAACAGAAGGGTTAAAATTAAGGGACCACTGCAAACTGAATGCTTCTGTTCCTCACTCAAAACTTTCCTTTTCAACGTTTTTGGAAAGGAAAGAAAAAGGTGCAGTGGTCTCTTAGGTTTTTCCGGAGCTGTTTGTTCAGCTAATTGTCAGCCTCTTACATGTCTGGCAGCTCATAAAGAAATGCACGTTCATCTTATGATGGTGCAATGATTACTGCAATCATGTGTCCCATTTATAGCACCAACTACACCGGGTGGTCCAGCTATGGCCATGAAGTCAGCTTTGTTTCTTTGTAATTGGCGAATGAGGAAACAGAATGATTTGTCAGACGATATGGGGTCTGGAGATGGCATTTATTGTTTGATGTAATATTCTACTGACAGAAGACTGAGATATATGTAGTCCGTCTGCGCTGCAGAGACACATTTTCCCTGTGGCCAAGTAGCGTAGAGTTTTCACAGCCTTGATCTCTGGTGTTACTGGGTTGTTTGTTTGTTGGTGAAGTGACAGCATCACTGACTCACGCTACTATGATCACCCATCAAAACCATCCCCACCTGTGCCACTACAATGGAACTGTCAATCCAGAAGGGGGATGTTAACTATTCAAGAGACAGAAACCCCAAAAAGCAGCAGGGCCTGACGGCGTCTCCCCATCCACCCTAAAGCACAGTGCAGATGAGCTTTCTGCTGCGTTTACGAACATCTTCAACAGCTCCTTGAGACATGCTGCATCCCGGCCTGTTTCAAGTCCTCCATCATCATCCCAGTCCCCAAGAAGCCAAGGATCACAGGACTTAATGACTACAGACCCGTTGCCCTGACCTCTGTGGTTATGAAGTCATTTGAGCGCCTTGTGCTGTCCCACCTCAAGACCATCACCAACCCTCTACTACACCCACTGCAGTTTGCCTACAGAGCCAACAGGATGTGGACCACACGGTCAACATGACTCCTCCCTTCATCCTCCAGAATCTGGACTCCCCTGGAACTTACGCCAGATTTCTGTTTGTGGACTTCAGTTCTGCATTCAACACCATAATTCCTGCTTTGCTCCAAGACAAGCTATCGCAACTGGGAGTACCTGAGCCCATATGCAGGTGGAACACAGCTTTTTTGTCCAACAAGAGGCAGCACGTGGGACTGGGGAAGCACCTGTCTGACCTCCTTAGCATTAGCACCTGCTCCCCTCAAGGCTGTGTCCTGTCCCCCTTACTCTTCTCCCTGTACACCAAGAGCTCCACCTCCAGTCTCCACTCTGTCAAAAGCTCCTGACGTTTGCAGATGACACCACCCTCATCAGACTTATTTCTGATGGAGACGAGTCTGTCTACAGGTGTGAGATTGACCACCTGGTGTCCTGGTGCAGTCAGAACAACTTTGGAGCTAAATATAGTGGAGATGACAGTGGACTTCAGGAGAAACCCAGCTGCCCTCCCCCCATCGCCCTGGGGGGGCTCCTCAGTCAAAACTGTGGAGTCCTTTCGCTTTCTTGGCACCACCATTGTCCAGGACCTCAAGTGGGAGCTGAATATCACCTCGCTCATAAGTCAGCAAGTTAGGAGCTACTTTTAGCCTTATGATGTTTTGTGAACACGGCACCAGAAGGGTAGGAGTTGAATCCCACTGATCTAGGTTTTCAATACTGATTAGAGTGATCTAATTTACATTCAAGACCCTACATGTGCTTTTAAAAGAGAACTTAAAAGGAAGGTGTGCACCTTTTGTCTAATATCCTGAATTGCTTTCTGACAGGCTTCCCTCTCAATGACTGCCAGCTGACACATGTCTGGGTCATCATCTGTGAAGGGAAAAAGATAATGTCTCATTTTACTGGGTTCAGTGAGATACATTCATATAGAAGATGGGTAGTCACAGGATGTATTATGGACAGTCACCAGAGGAAAGAATAGGTACATTTTGTGACATAAACTTTCAAGCTAATGGCCATGAGAAATGTCTAGTGTCCTGCTGCATCAACTATATACAATATCACACATCAGGTGTGGCCTCACCTTTGAGTAATGTTTCAGTTTCAGCAAATTCCTGCTCTTTTATCTTAAGTTCTTTGATGTACTCTATTAGAGGGTCTAATACAGACACTCGTGTTCTTTTTATTCTGAACTCCTCATTACTATCCTGCTGCCCCTCTGTTGAGTTGATAACTTTGAGACTATCACTGTACTCTGTCTCGATCTTCTTCAAGTAGTCCTGTAATGGTTTTCTGGCAAAGATCTCATCCACAGTCAGCAACTTTGTTATCATCAATGGTTGAGTTGCATGCATAGCTCTACTTTTTTGGCAAATCTTTGGGGATGGATAACGACGCCTACCACATAGAACCGTTCGGTAATTTCTTTGAGACATGACAGAGGACCACATCTGGTAAGAATACTTTTTGAAACGACCACACAATAATGACATTTTGACAGCTTGTGTAAAAGCCATTGCTACTACAAAATATTTTTTATGAAAGGCTCAACACAACATTGGAATAATATTAACGTTATTCTATCACTACACTCGAAAGCTAATTGAGATATTATGAGGTTCGGAAGGTCTTTAGAACAGTTGTATCAACCATAACGACTATATTCCATTGATGTATCACAACTTAGCTAGCTAACCGTCAAGAAATGTTCTTTGAGAAATGAATCTGGAAATGCTGCTGAAGGACGCAGCCATTTTGCTTTTCATACATGCGTAGTTAGGCTCTATTTACTTGTTAAAATACCGTAAGTTCTGAAATATAAACGCAATTACCGTTAACAAAATTGAATAGCCAACAAATTAAAATGTATTAGTGGTCTAACTAGCATTGTATAAAAGTAAATAAATATCAAAACATGAATGCTTCTCTGCATAGAACTACCTTACTGATGGAACTACCTTACTTAGACAGTTGTAATTACTGTTTTTTGACATCCGAATACCAATTCTATGTTTGACCAGCAGATGGAGACATAGAATGATTTCAAAGCCAACAAATATCATTTTAAGTTAATATTTTTGTATTTGCATGATGTTGGAATAAAATCTTTTTCAATTTGTAATACACAAATTGAATTATTCAATTGATCAATTGATCTTGTATTTCTTGATTTTAATCTGATTTAAATGAATACTATGCTCAGCTAATTCTGTTTCAAATCATGCAATTTAAGTTCAATTCATTATTTAAATCATTCATAAATATTCATCGATTTTATGTTTAAATTCAATATGTATATATCCAGTTAAATAGATTGCATTAATTGAGTTTGTGTAAACTATAATTTCAGATGTAGACACAGAACAAAGATAATATCAACCTCCCTTCCAGCCATCACAAAGTAATACAATAGGCACACCACTGGCCTTTGTCAGACTGGTTCCTATGCTACCTTACTTAGACAGTTGTGATTACTGTTTTTTGACAACCAAATACCAATTCCATGTTTGACCAGCAGATGGAGACATGGAATGATTTCAATGCCAACACAAATGTCATTTTAATTTAATATTTTTGAATTTGTATGAAGATGTTTGAATAAAATCTTTTTGAATTTGTAATACACAAATTGAATTATTCAATTGATCAATTGATCTTGTATTTCTTGATTTGAATCTGAATTAAATGAATACTACGCTCAGCAAATTATGTTTCAAATCATGTAATTTAAGTTCAATTCATAGATTGTAATTTATTTTAATATTTAAATTCAATATGTATATATCCAGGTAAATAGATTGCATTAATTGTGTTTGTGTAAACTACAATTTCAAATGTAGACACTGGCCTTTAGCTGGCACAATGTCAGAGTGGTTCCTAGGCTGCTGTAACATTAGCTAATAACCAGAAATATTACATGGAAAGATTAAAGCTATAAAATTAAACAGAATCAAATTGCAAATCACCTTGAAAGTCAAGTTAATTCCACTTTTATCGACTCCTTATTTTTGGAGCAGAGGAGACCGGTGGCAGCACTTTCAAACTGCCATACTTGCAAGGGAGGGCAATACCTATGTGTGCATAAACATGTACAGTATGATTGTAACCACGAGTCGTTTCTTGCAATGTAATGGTTCATCAGTAAAGCTGCCTAGGATATTCTATATTCTAAGTAATTGACTGGAGACTGAACGTGTAATATAAAAGACAAATATGCATCAATGGATGACGGAGAGTGGCAGCCAGGAAGGGCGCATATCCTCTCTGCTTGATCATTTGTATGTTGCAAAATTTTGCCTTGCCATTATGACTGGCAAAACCACCAATTTAGCCTCACATGGCAAAGAATAAGATGGAGGGTACTGTGAAACTCTGTCAAGACAATGCACATGAGTACATTTGTTCTCAGGCAAGAATAAACAATGTGAGTTCTTAGACTGCTGCCC
This sequence comes from Esox lucius, assembly GCF_011004845.1. NCBI lineage: Eukaryota > Metazoa > Chordata > Actinopteri > Esociformes > Esocidae > Esox > Esox lucius. Next base: position 13,734,036 of record NC_047574.1, on the reverse strand, counting down.
CCGCGACCCGGCCCCGGATAAGCGGAAGATGATGATGATGATGATGATGATGAGTTCTTAAAAGTTATTAAATAATATTCCAAAAACATGTTGGCCAATCTTCAGTGTTTGCTGATGTCCAAAAGAGGTACCCTGACAGAATTGTATTGACATTGACAAGTTTTATGCTTGTAAAATGACTACCAAACATTTAAAATTTTATGAAATGTTTGTCTTATGTCTTTTATGTTCGGCTGAATGGATGAGATGCAGATGAGTGTAGGTTTGACATCGTAATGCAACTTGGTCATGGTAGCTTGCAGTTATTGCCTGCAGGAAATGTTATTGTCTTCAAAGAAACTGTAAGTGTGAATGCTTTTGGAGTGTTCAAAGAATTAATAATGACTTGTAGACCCAAACAATGGGACAGATCCTGAGGGTGAGAGGGCAGATGTGTACAGGTTAGTTGGGTCTACCCGGAGTGACCATGCCACAGTGACTTTTTTTGAAGGTCTTCAGTATGTCCCTAGAGTTGGGAAATCTGTGATAACAGTGCATACAAAGTAGCTTCACTATTTAAATAGTTATTTTTTCAATTAATATTAGCCGTTGGTATTTCACTGCAATGAAGGTAGAACTTAATAAGATTTGAGTGTTTCACATGGTCATACCTGTATGGCATACTATTTTATTATGCCCAATGATATCTTAAAATCTTTAAAGTTAACGTACAATACACAACAAATGAGCCAGATATGTGAAGATGTGTAAATAATTCACAGACATTCGATTAGAATATGCCCAATAAAGATCTGCCAGAATTTCTAGTTTCTACGTACATTGTCATAAATAATAGCAATATTTCAGTTGAGCAAATTAGAAAATTAGAAGTTCACTTTGTCATCCATTGCCTGAAAAGACACCTCAAGTGCAAGTCAACTGACAAGGGCCTGTATGGACACACTATGTGAATTGTTAAAAAGTTATTATAATCACAGTTCAATTAAAATGTTATGGCAAGCCAATCGGAGCAACCTATCATTGTCAGGACATGTTGAAATCAAGCCTAGAATATAAAAGTGATCATTGTATTATTTGTAGCTGATGGGATCTATAACATCAGAAGAAATTGCTTCATAAAATTGCTTTGGGCTGCAAAATATTTCTGTGTGGTCCTTTGGTGGAAATAAGGTTGTTTACCGCTTCAGTAAATATGTAATTGTATGACCTTTCAGAACCCATTTTAAAAATTATTTACAATATAGCAGTATTTTCTTTTGAAATCACTTCATACAGGGAATTTTTATTAGTTATTAGTACCAAAATGAGCATGGAGAAATGAAAGAGAGACACAAGATTGTTGCCAAGCATGGACAAGAGACATTGGGTCTTGAGTATGTTCCTGTCTCCGTTGTATGTAATGTAATCAAGAACTTTAAGGCCCATGCTACTTTAACCAACTCTCTTGGTTGTGGACATGACCAGAAAATAATCACTGATGGAAGATTGCAGAGAAGGATTGTTTCAATTGTTGAAAAAGCATCACCCAACTACCGCACAGATTCAAGCTGACCTTCAGACACAAGGTATGACAGTTTCAGCTTGCCCCATCTGTCACCAACCCAATGAAAGGGGGTTGTGTAGTAGGAGACTCAAATGGACGCCAATGCTGAGAGAGAGACATAAGAAAGCCTGAGTGCATTTTGCTAAAACGCACCTGAATATGCTACCATGTTTCTGGGAGAATCTCCTGTGAACAGATGAGAACAAATCAGGGCTTTTTGGTATATTTACAGAAATAATTAAGCCTTCAAAGAAAAGAATAGCTTCTCCACAGTCAAACATAGAGGAGGTTCTGTGATGTTTTGGGGTTGCTTTGCTGGCTATGGCACTGAGTTCATTGAACATGTGCTATGCATCATGAAATCAGGAGAAATACCAAACAACCAAAAAAGCACCCAGGAATGGCTGAAGACTAAATAGCCAGGAATGAGTCCTGATTTGAATTCCACTGAAAACCCATGGAGAGATCTGAAAACAGCAATTGGGAGAAACTTACAAGCAGTACAAAGGTATAAAGCTCTTTCATGGCTTCAGGAAGCACTTGATTGCAATTGTTTTGGCCAAAGGTTATGCTACCAAATATTTAGAATAGGGTGTCAATAATTATGTCAGTGCCATTTATGATTCTGTAATATTAACAGTGAAATAAAGATTTAATACTTCAGTCAATTTCTACTTGTTTTTAGAGACACTTTGAAGAAAGTGAAATACTGTCAATACTTTAGATATTCCTTGCTGACAAGATGTTTCTGTTAATTCATCCTGCTTCTGTCAGTAACTAGTTTCATCATCAATGAAGACAAGTGAGCCTGTTCCAATGGCAACTATACCTGCACATAACATAAAACCCCCATAATCATGTTTCATAAACGAGATATGTCAGTTCCTTTTTTTCTTTCAAAACATTACTCTTACTAACAATCTCTATAATTAGGGTTTGAGACAAAAATAAATCCCTACCATCCCCAGCCTGCGAGTGCAATGTAGGGTATGCTTACGCGACCCTGGATTTCTCCTCACAAGTCTAGTCTCCACTCACAACTCAAGTCTTTTACTTTCTTGACAATGTATGAATCTTGATCATGAGCCATACTGAATGCATGTGGCATCTAGCTTTGATCTTAAACATGATCCGTACAGGACAGAATTCACAGGTTGCGACCTATTCACTTTCCTCCAGAAGATTCTTTATTTAGTAGGTATTGAAAAAAAGTTCCTGAAAGACTGTGATACAGGACAATCTTTACATTTGTAGTAAATACTGAAGTATCTGCAGTAGGTGATTCAATGTTGCAAGCAAATCTTGCTAAATGGAGCACTAGCAACTCAATTCAAGTGCAAACAAGAGCAACTTAAGTACATTCTGCTACATGTACATACTGTCAAGTGTACTATCAGCCCAGCCCTGCATAAACAAAGTTACAACATGTGTGTTACATTGTCCAGTAATTTTCCCCCCCTTTCTTTATACATAGGAAACACCCTGTTTGACTTTAATATACAAGGCATATCAACAAATAGGCCTAGAAGACTGTGGCAGTTTTGATGTGATTTTCATTTGGTTTTATAAGTGTGAGAGAACGTACAAAGAATGGTAAACATTTTATTCTTCTTCTGACTTTTTCACATTAATTGTGTGACTGAAATAGATTGTTTGGATCAACAATGTCCACAAAATGTTTTAATGTAAAAGTGTATCAAAAACATTATTTAAAAACATTAAAACATCTTTGTAACCTTGCAATAACTTTTCCTTTATCATTTAGGCTCTATCAAGGTGTTAGACAGGGTTAGACAGCAATTTTTTTATGTTGTGCAATTTATATTCGTACAAATTAAAATTAACTCTATTGATGTGGCCTTGCACTGTTGGTTATTGTCCTGCTCGAAGGAGAGTTCCAGTATCTGATGAAAAGCAGAATAAAGCAGCTTTTTCCCTAGGATGTTGTCTCTGCTCATGCATTACATTTTTTTTCATTAGAAAAACTTTCCAGTCTTGGCAGATGATAAGCATACCCTTACCATGATGCAATCACCACCATAAAGAGGCAGTTACTCAGTAATGGTTTGTTGTTCTGTACCAAACATAAGGCTTAGTATTTAAAACCAAAAGTACTCCTTGTACATGTTTTCCAGTATTAATTTGGAGCCTTCTTTCAAAATTCTTGCTTGTTTTGGAGGAAGTGATTTGTTAAACTGGGCTACATTAATCATTGAGTTTAGCTAAAACATGAGTCCCCCAAAAAAACATTTTATAAGGTGTATTTACATATTTTAAATGATGACTGTTTTTATGTATATATCCTATTCATTCAAGGGAATTTCTTTAGTTTTACTATTTTCCACCTTGTACAATAATAAAGAAGACATCGAAACAGCACAACCAAAAAAGTGCTGCTACCTAAACATAAAAAGAAGTGTTGCTACATCAAAAAAGTGTTGCTACAACAGCTCAGGGTGTGAGTGTGTGTTGGTGTAAATAATTAATTTAAACTTTCCACACAGGAGAATTAGAGGTGAAGGACAAAAACAACACTTGAGTATTGGATGACTAAATAAGCTCTCAACACGTGAATGGAAAAACATATTTAAAACTTGGTCAAGCTCAAAAACATTACACCAATGAATCAAACTAATGGGATGTTCACAAGAATAATGAGATGAGAGAGTTTCATGAGTGCTTTATATATTGTTGGTACTGTTTGCTAAGTAACCTGTTCAAAAACTTGAATCCACTTCTCTAGGGCTTCTCTAGTCATATCAGACTGCATTCATAATTTCCTCCGGTGTTAATATCCTTTGACTTGAATTTGCATTACATGTCCCTGCCAGAGTTCTCTCAATGCTTGGTTAAATGAAACAGGAAGTAGCACCTGCTATCTTATCACTGGCTCAGTGACTGCTATTAAAAACAGGACAAGTGACACTATTGCAGTGGCTTTGGGATTCTTGGTGGACTAGCACAGCTGTGTCAGACAGGCTGACACCATCAGTCTTACTGCATATCAGTCATGTCAGGCGGGCTATGCTTGTACAGGAGAATGAAATAAATATGGCTTACTAAACTGCCCCTTAAGTACATCTTTATGAGTCTGGGCTTGTTTCAATGCATGCCCTCTGCTGTGTTTTTCCTAGTAGCAGCTTCCTATTTTGGAGGTGTTGAGTCATGAGAGAGCAGCAACAACAGTTTGCATTCAAAGCCACTTTCCACTGTTTCCCACTCACGCTAGTGTTTATATTTAACTTCTGATTGAGCAGCTTAACCACAAGCTAAACAATATTTGATGTTTTAATGATATTTCATAGTTACTGTATTTAGATGGCACAATGTTTCCCTATTATATTGAGTGCTTGGTTTCTCATATAAAGCAGGGAGAACAAGTATTTGATACACTGCTTATTTTGCAGGTTTTCCCACAAGTCTGTAATTTTTAGCACACCCTTCAACTGTGAGTGATGGAATCTAAAACAATAATCCAGAAAATCCCATTGTATGATTTTTAAGTAATTAATTAGCATTTTATTGCATGACAAAGTATTGCAAGTATAGTATAGTATAGTAAAAAGTCTAGTAATAGTTAATTGGCCATTTGTAAATGACATAGATAGAGTTAAACTGACTAAAGTTTCTTACTAAGTTTACCTCCACCACAAATAGCATCCAAGTATGTCGTTTGCCACTGGCCGTTTTAACAGCGTATTAGCCAGTAATATGTTTTACCGGTATCTACTCGCTTGCTGGAATAGTCATAAGCATTGAGCAATTGCTAGCGAGTCTGTCAAAGCTACAGTGGGGAGAATAAGTATTTGATCAGGTTTTCCCACTTACAAAGCATGTAGAAGTCTGTAATTTTTATCATAGGTACTCTTCAACTGTGAGTGACAGAATCTAAAACAAAAATCCAGAAAATCACATTGTATTATTTTAAAGTAATTAATTTGCATTTTATTGCATGACATTAGTATTTGATACATCAGAAAAGCAGAACTTAATATTTGGTACAGAAACCTTTGTTTGCATTTACAGAGATCATATGTTTCCTGTAGTTCTTGACCAGGTTTGCACACACTGCAGCAGGGATTTTGGCCCACTCCTCCATACAGAACTTCTCCAGATCCTTCAGGTTTCGGGGCTGTCGCTGGGCAATATGGACTTTCAGCTCCTTCCAAAGATTTTCTATTGGGTTCAGGTCTGGAGACTGGCTAGGCCACTCCAGGACCTTGAGATGCTTCTTACGGAGCCACTCCTTAGTTGCCCTGGCTGTGTGTTTCGGGTCGTTGTCATGCTGGAAGACCCAGCCACGACCCATCTTCAATGCTCTTACTGAGGGAAGGAAGTTGTTGGCCAAGATCTCGCAATACATGGCCCCATCCATCCTCCCCTCAATATTGTGCAGTTGTCCTGTCCCCTTTGCAGAAAAGCATCCCCAAAGATTGATGTTTCCACCTCCAAGCTTCACGGTTGGGATGGTGTTCTTGGGGTTGTACTCATCCTTCTTCTTCCTCCAAACACGGCGAGTGGAGTTTAGACCAAAAAGCTCTATTTTTGTGTCATCAGACCACATGACCTTCTCCTATTCCTCCTCTGGATCATCCAGATGGTCATTGGCAAACATCAGACGGGTCTGGACATGCGCTGGCTTGAGCAGGGGGATCTTGCATGCGCTGCAGGATTTTAATCCATGACGGCATAGTGTGTTACTAATGGTTTTCTTTGAGACTGTGGTCCCAGCTCTCCTCAGGTCATTGATCAGGTCCTGCCGTGTAGTTCTGGGCTGATCCCTCACCTTCCTCATGATCATTGATGCCCCACGAGGAGAGATCTTGCATGGAGTCCAAGACTGAGGGAGATTGACCGTCATCTTGAACTTCTTCCATTTTCTTATAATTGTGCCAACAGTTGTTGCCTTCTCACCAAGCTTCTTGTCTATTGTCCTGTAGCCCATCCCAGCCTTGAGCAGGTCTACAATTATATCCCTTATGTCCTTACACAGCTCTCAGGTCTTGGCCATTGTGGAGAGGTTGGAGTCTGTTTGATTGAATGTGTGGACAGGTGTCTTTTATACAGGTAACGAGTTCAAACAGGTGCAGTTAATACAGGTAATGAGTGGAGAACAGGAGGGCTTCTTAAAGAATTACTAACAGGTCAGTGAGAGCCGGAATTCTTACTGGTTGGTAGGTGATCAAATACTTATGTAATTCAATAAAATGCATATTCATTATTTAAAAATCATACAATGTGATTTTCTGGATTATTATTTTAGATTCCGTCTCTCACAGCTGAAGTGCACCTAAGATAAAAATGACAGACCTCTACATGCTTTGTAAGTAGGAAAACCTGCTAAATTGGCAGTGTATCTAATGCTTGTTTTCCCCACTGTATACAGAAAAATTGCTCCTTTAATTCTCATTTTCACATTTTCACTTGCCAAGAACTTTCCACTATTTGGCTCTGAAAAACTCCATAGAGTTTGCTATAGCGGTAAGTTTGGGTTCACTGTCTTCCGGTGGGATGAAGCACCATCCTGTGAGCTTGGAGGGATGTGCTGGTACTTTAGCAGACAAGATGTTTCTATACAGATTTGTTCTTCTGCGATCATCAATTAAGTGAGCCAGTTCCAATGGCAGCCATACATGCCCAAGCCATGACACCTCCTCCATCATGTTTCACAATTGAGGCAGTAGGCTCTGGGCAGTGCCAGCTCTAACCTTTTGGGGGCCCTAAGCAAAATTTCATTTGAGGCCTCCTCTCCGCTACGGTCAGGGGCTCCCTAGCAGTCAGAGGCCCCCTTGTAGTCGGGGGCCCTTAAGCGGCTGCTGCAGGCCCTGGCTGTGGGTTTTGGTCAGTTCCTACATTTCTCCACCCTCCACTTGTCATCTTTCTGGTACATTTCCCATCTGATTCAGCTGGCACGCATACCTGTTGGTTGTTCCTGATATGTCATTATGGTGAGATTTCTTTGGTAAAAGCTGAGCTCATAATTCTCTCATAAGATATTTCAAACTTTTCTTTTTGGTAAGCTTATGTTTTGGTTGACTAATCAGATGCTTATTACACTTTTAAATAAGAAAAAACATAAAAAAACAAGGGTCTCAAAGGAAAAATAAATACAAACATAAATATATTTATTAAATACATCAATATATTTAATATATTTAAATATATTAACACGGGCATTTTTGTAATAGACATGTTACATTTAAATATAGTCCCCTAATTATGACTTGAATGTCAATGCCTGCGCAGCCAATCACCACCACCGTCACGGCCTTCAAAACGAAAGCAGACCAGTCTCACAGTTTTTTTGTTGTTGAATGAGTTCACCAGCGGTTAACAAACAACTGTAGGGGGTTTGGAACAACATGTGCCAGCAGCTTCCCAACACGTTTATGACAATGTAAGTCAATATGTAGCCTACTCCTTTTACGACCTCTGACAAAATATAATTGTAGCTTGTTTTGCTGAGTTGTACGCTTACTTAAAAATATTTTAGATGCACAGGTTTTGGGATTTCATGTAACAAATCAGTTCACCCAAAAGCAGTACATTGATCGTATAAATCAGACAGCAGGTTTTATTGCTGAGGGTCGAATGGTCTCAATGGGCTACCTCGAAATGACAGGTGCACGGCTGTTGTCGTTGAAGTACGGCCAGAACACATTATTAACTGACAGACCGTCAATTTTGTTTCCGTAAATCATTGTTTGTGTGCAGCTGTGTGTGTGTGTGTGTGTGTGTGTGTGTGTGGGTGGGTGTGTGAAAGAGGGAGAGAGAGAAACCAGGAAGAATGTTTGTTTAGGATGTGGTTGTGGGGTTCTTATAAACAAAACTTTGTACAGGGTCTGTGTCCAGTAGTAGGCGACAGGGTCTGTGTCCAGTAGTAGGCGACACAACCCAATACCATAACCCCATACTGTGTGCGTTGGACTTTGAAGCCTGAGACCTCTCCAAATAGACCCTTTTGAAAACATACCCAGTCTTCCTACCTAGTAGGAAGACTGTAAATACTAAGTCAGTCTAGGGACCCCCAATGGTGTCTCATGTAACTCACTGTTGGTTTGATTCCCATGGGGGTCCAGTATGAAAATGTATGGCTAAATGCTGTTGGTTTGGATAGATATTTATTTTTTAATAACAAAAATCACTCAGTGTAATGTTTCAATTCAGTAGGGTGTAGGTCTTTTTACGTTTTTTCACATGACTGTAGCAAAGTCAAATGTGAATAAACTATATTCATTTTTAGACAGGTAGAAACATAAATGAAACAGTCACAGACATTAAGTAGCTGTTGCTAGCACATTTGACTCAGTTAAATATTGGCTCCCATTTTTTTTAAACCTGAAATGCATATTCCTTTTTCATACTGGATCTTTGTGGACTGTTGACATGGAGTAATAATTAATCATGTGTTACTCTACTCCGAGGATTAACCACAAATAAAAGGTGAGACAAATACTGTTTTTTAATGAATATCTTCGAATAATCCCTCTTTATTCATCCTTCAGCAAATGGAATTGAATGCTTGTGTCAACCAATGAGAGTGGGACATCCTGTGCATCAACCGTCTCAAATAGAACCTGATTGCACATTCCATGGTTAAGCTATGCAGTCGTCAGCTGAGGCAATACCCTGCTGAGAAAGCTGCCAACTGCCGAATGCTTCACGAAATGTCCCCATTATCAAAACCACGCTGCCAGGATGTATCTGCTGAGTTGTTTGAGTGTTTACTTTACAGATGGTTAAACGTCACGGACCTCTTAAATGTGTTGTGGTGGATAGCCATGGGATTCAAGGTTAACCTATAATATTATTTTCTAATTCCTAAGGAATTGTTTTGTCCCGCGCCCCACCTGACACTGCAGGTTCACTGAGTCTGATAGTGGTTGGAGAGCAATGTCAGCAACCCCAGCTAAATCCTCAGGGTCCAGTTTTTCAAATGTTATCTCACTGAATTTTGGTTGTAACACACAGTGGTTTAAGTATTCAGACCTCTTAACAGAACAAGAAAGATCTGTGATGTAGTGAATGTGTTTGTTTATCCTGACCCAAAACGCATGCACGGATGCGTACTTCAATAATCCAGCAGAAACAGTCGCAATATAACTGTAAACTGTTTTATTTCAGGCTTAGTACAATGTTGATACTGAAATCGATACGGAATCATTCATAATCCGTACTTCGCTTTGCTTGTGAAGAGATATGAACGCGGGATCTATATCTATATCCGCTTCTCTAACCACTATGCTATTTAACAAGGGGGACTTGTCACTCACTCACTCAGACATTCGCTCTTCTTGGCTGGCTAGCCTTACGCGGTCCAACAAAAACACACTTGCTTAATTAAAGCACAGAACTACCACACCCATTAACTAGCCAACTAACTTTAGCCAGTTTCTAGCCTACAAGTCAACAACAAACTGTTATACATGGATTTAATTACGAATGTCCAAATTGGCACAACAATTAGCTAGCCAGCTATTGTAAAAGAGCCAACACTATGAGGTTGTCACTTTTAGTTGATAGTTTTTGCATCGGCACAACTTAATGATAATTACATTATATTCACAATGCTTGCTTCCAAGGAGGCCCCCAGGCATGTGGCCCATTTGTCCATTCTGTTATCTGATCCTGTTTTGTCAAGGCAAATGAAATACCATGACATACAGTATGTTTTACATTAAACAGTTGGGGCATAACTTTTCTATTGCCATTGAGAGAAGTTGTATGAAAGACTTTGAAGTGACTTCTTTGTCACTGCCTTTAAAATGACAGGATTCATGTAGTATCGTGTTTCTGTTGCCCTTTAGAATCAGAGAGAGACGAGAACAGTCTGTCATGATACCACTCAGTCCTTAGGCTAACAATGCAGATTGGCTATGTGGATACCTTAGAGAGATGAGGTAGTTGTAGTGGTACTCATAAAGTACTGTGTTTCTGTTGTCCTTCTGACTAAAAGAGAGACCCAGAACATTGTCAGGATACCACCTTTAGTCCTAAATTTAGCAATGCAGATTGACTTTGTGAATCACACAGGCTGGATGAAATTAGATTTTGTGTTTTTAACTGTTACAAGGCAGAACAGATATTGCACAGAGGATCAAATTGCTCCCATCGGCTCCGCTTGATGCGTTACATTCACACCATCCCAGCCGTGTTAGTGTCTGTGACGCAAATCGGTAGCGCTAATTAGCGGACACCGCAGATCTCGTCAGAGAATGCTGAGCTTACACTGGGAAAATAATACATATATTTTCCCCTTAGGAATTCCAATGTATGAGATTCCTTCAAGGGTCTGAAGCCATCTGCTGCCTCTGTTCAGAATGATGGCACACTGCACCCTCCCTATTACAGATAGAACACTTGAAATTGTCTTTCATGCTATTGCTCCATGCTTATCTTCCGTCTTTTGTCTTGATTACTTGAGCAGATGCTTTCTAGGACCAATGTGAACAATTACAAAATGGTTACAAACAACTAAAGCTAATGGAATATCATTGTGCTTTGGCAATTCCCTTGTTTTCTTTCGTGCCAGAACACGAAAATGATAGGAAAATAACAATTGTGTAATTACTTCGGAACAAGGTAACAGGATGTAAAGCCTGTTGACCCCTGAGTTTTTTTGTGTCCTTGATTAATACAGCCACAGATGTAGCTTTCAGCAAGGAGTGTGGCTATAGAATTCAGACCATAATAAATGTTATTATGGCTTCATTCCTCTGCCAGTTGTGTCACAAAAAGCACAATCATGACAAATATACTGTCAGTGTTTACAGGGGCAATCAACAGTTGCTGAATTCATGTTGGACTTAATAATTAATTAAATGTAGCCATTGATTCTTGACATATATAACCTTGTATCTCTTGAACTTAATTCACTGGTTGACCGCCATCAGAAGCTAAAATATAGGCTACTGATGAATTACTTGTTTGAATGTTTGTAAATAAATAACATTTAATCAAACACTATATAGGTTGAACATGGTTCAATCTATAAAATGTGTATCATGAATAGTCGCTAGACAGTGTCTTCAGCTCTATTTCTCCAGCTCTATCTAGTATAATTTGACTGAAACAATTTTGGGAAATAAAACTGGCGGCCACACAGTTTAAACAACCACTCTGTGGATTTTAGTTGGAAGCAGATTTTGGAATGCTATGATAATCGTCAAGGGGATTTTCCTCTTTTCAACCCCCTGGTGCTGTCTTTTTCATTTATGCTTTTTTAGCAGTTCAGAGGTTAATCCACGGAGTTACTGACAGTGTTTTGTTCCCAGCAAACCTCTTAATCCAGAATCGGGTTTAGGTCCCTCTCAAACTTAACAGTGTATAATGGAATGTGTTTCTGCCTTGTCAATCTTAAATCACTGTATGTGGTCAGAATCACCACTCCCATTCCTATTTGTGAATGTGTTATTTCTTCGTTTTCTATGACACAAAATCAACAGGATGTTCTAGAACAGCCTGCTGGTACTCAAATGGCTGGATGACATCAGCCCGAATTTGAACCCATTTTAGCAAATACATACACAAAATTGAAAAGAGCTGAATTTTACATCTGATATTGAGTATAAGCTGGTGTTACTAAGCAGAATACAATTTGCTGACTTGTCCAGTTGCTGGAGAAATGGAAGTACTATACAAAGGAGTGGGATGAAAGTCTGTTCAAAACTAGACAGACCAAACAGGTCTTACTCTGTCCTTTCCAGTGCTGTTTTGTTCTGTGGGCTGAAAATGTTTTCCCTTCTGGAGGAAGCCCAAAAGTAACGCAGCCATGCATCTAGAGGTAGTTACAAACATTTTAGTTTTTAGGCTAGATTCAGATATGTAATAAATTCTACTACTTTAAAGAATAATATAGAGTTGGACTAAAAGCATATAATAGTTTAAGTTGCCAGACTTTAAACCCTATGACGGTCTCTGTCCCAACCACAAGAGTCTAATTTTAGACCAGACAGGGTGTGAGTGAATATAGTTGAACCATAAGAGCAAACAGCAGTCTCACAATTAATGTATCCAGACATATACTTTCAAAGCCAAACATAAACACCCAATATCATTCCAAATGAACAATTTTACAGCCTCAGCCAGCAAGTGTTTGGAAAATAACTCGGTAGTGTTGTACAAAGAAAAGGGAAGTCATTGTGCTGCGTTTAGACTTAAGCTATGTCACTTGACTTGCTGGTCTCGTGATCCAGTGACAGATGTAATGCTTACAATCAGATCATTCAAACATGAAGTGTACACACACACACAAACATACATAGGACATAGCACCAACATACTGATCCACTTTAACACAAATTACATGATATCTGGATACAACTATGAGACTACATATAAAAACTGTATTAGTAATGTTGTTGGACATACTCTGCACATAGTTCTACATAAATAATTTACAGGATACAACTGGAGACCACATAAAAACTGTGTTTGTAATGTTATTGGACATACCCCGAACGTAGTTCTATATAAACTGAGCCAGTGGGAGGTTTCCATCATGATTTAACATCTGACAGTTGTTTGATTGTTGGATAATGGCCAATAAATAAACATCCACTATTAAGACACAAAATGTAGTGTTTTTGTGCACCCTCCTTTTGCCAAGATACTGCTAATCCTCTGAGTAGTGTCCTATAATGTTGGTGAGTCAGAAGAACACATAGGAAAAGATTTGAGAACATCCCTCCATTCAGAGACCCTCTAGATCCTTTAGAGTCCTTGGTCCTTGCTTGTGGACTCTCCACTTTAACCTTCCCCACAAGCTTTCTATAGGATTTCAGTTTGGTGACAGCAGAGACTAACTTGTTGGCATCTGGGTGAACCCAAGATGGAGATGTGTATGCTCACTTGAACCATACTTCTCTTCAATCAAATAACAGACCAATCAAATGCCTGCTTACTTGACGCACACCACTTTGTGGGCTGACGTTTCTTCCCCAGATGCAAAACACATATTTTTTTTAGTTTTCCTACTGGACAAGGATTGTACTGACTTCAATAATTACTTGAAACTCAAGTTTTTCAGTAATATTGTTGGAAGTGGAAAGATGCGATTGTATCCTGGCAACTTTTGAGAGGAATACACATGCCCTTCCGGTTAACTCAAAGTCAAATTAAACTGAATTTTTAAAAAATGATACTGTCGTTGAAATGCAAACGTGGCCCTGAGAGGGTGCTGGTCAAAATTGGCTGAGCTCAATTGTGATACTGCTATTTCACACAAGTTGAAAAGACTATGAGCTTGTTTACCTTATGCTACATTTTCCAAGACCTATTGAAGAAGAACCAAGGTGCTAGATTATTTTGTTGTGTAAACTTGCCATTATTGATAGCTCAAGACACCACATTTTCGACTGGGCCCCCTGGAATATTGCATGTGTGCAAGTTAGTGTGCAGTGTGCACACATTGTTAGATTTTTCCACATTTGACGGCCACAATCCTGCTTGGTACATATCGAACATGCTGGTGCAAACTAGGATAAGTATATGTAGTATGTTATTCTCTATAAGATAAGTCTATCTAGCGTTTATTCTCACTCTAGCAATATAAAACAAGCCCTATTGGACCAAACAGGAATACTCTGTGACGGGACTAGGATTCCTGATGGAGTGACTGGGTAGGGCCTGTGGTACCATTAGTGACCAGACATTCTAGTAGGTGATACCATTTACACTCACCTAAAGGATTATTAGGAACACCATACTAATACTGTGTTTGACCCCCTTTCGCCTTCAGAACAGCTTTAATTCTACTTGGCATTGATTCAACAAGGTCCTGTTAGCATTCTTTAGAAATGTTGGCCCATATTGATAGGATAGCATCTTGCATTTGATGGAGATTTGTGGGATGCACATCCAGGGCACGAAGCTCCCGTTCCACCACATCCCAAAGATGCTCTATTGGGTTGCGATATGGTGACTGCCATTTCAGTACAGTGAACTCATTGTCATGTTCAAGAAACCAATTTGAAATGATTCGAGCTTTGTGACATGGTGCATTATCCTGCTGGAAGTAGCCTTCAGAGGATGGGTACATGGTGGTCATAAAGGGATGGACGTGGTCATAAACAATGCTCAGGTAGGCCGTGGCATTTAAACGATGCCCAATTGGCACTAAGGGGCCTAAAGTGTCCCAAGAAAACAACATCCCCCACACCATTACACCACCACCACCAGCCTGCATAGTGGTAACAAGGCATGATGGATCCATGTTCTCATTCTGTTTACGCCAAATTCTGACTCAACAGAAATCGAGACTCATCAGACCAGGCAACATTCTTCCAGTCTTCAACTGTCCAATTTTGGTGAGCTTGTGCAAATTGTAGCCTCTTTTTCCTATTTGTAGTGGAGATGAGGTGGGATCTTCTGCTGTTGTAGCCCATCCGCCTCAAGGTTGTGCATGTTGTGGCTTCACAAATGCTTTGCTGCATACCTCGGTTGTAACGAGTGGTTATTTCAGTCAAAGTTGCTCTTCTATCAGCTTGAATCAGTCGGCCCATTCTCCTCTGACCTCTAGCATCAACAAGGCATTTTCGCCCACAGGACTGCCGCATACTGGATGTTTTTCCCTTTTCACACCATTCTTTGTGAACCCTAGAAATGGTTGTGCGTGAAAATCCCAGTAACTAAGCAGATTGTGAAATACTCAGACCGGCCCATCTGGCACCAACAACCATGCCACACTCAAAATTGCTTAAATCACCTTTCTTTCCCATTCTGACATTCAGTTTGGAGTTCAGGAGATTGTCTTGACCAGGACCACACCCCTAAATGCATTGAAGCAACTGCCATGTGATTGATTGATTAGATAATTGCATTAATGAGAAATTGAACAGGTGTTCCTAATAATCCTTTAGGTGAGTGTATTGTAAACACTTTTTTGTAGACCACAATGATTTCAGAGAAAAAGTTTTACAAAGAAAGAAAATAGAAATAAATATTCTCTGTACTACTGTGTCCAGATAGCAAACCTCTTTGTAGTCTCGAAGATGTAGTATTGACAACATCTGCACATCAAAACCACATTTTATTAGACATCTTGAAGGTTAATAATTCATCTTCAAGTTAATAATTCAAGTTCTACAATATTCTACATTCTACATCATTGTCTGGCATACATAAATAGTTCTAACCAGGGCCATTAATATTCTGTGGTGGTGTAAAAGCAATGTCTTGTTGACAGGTAAACAGCTTTGAGCTTACTTTGAAAGCCTATAGTCCTGATTTATAAAAGCCACTGCTGTGTTCTTGTTTTTTTATGAAAATATCCCATTTAAAGGCACAAACGTAAGCCTTACGCCTTCGCCAGACCAGATCCACCATTTATGAATGCATCGTTTTTTGCCAGACATATGTCTTGGCCAGACCTTTTTGGGGTAATATAGGCTAGATCACAACCTCTTGGGCAGAAAAAGAGGAGGGGTTTCCAAGATTCTCTCATCTTTTCACTTGATGAAAAAGTCAGTTATCATCACCTATATTGATAGTTATTGTATCAATGTCATTCACGAATAAAAGAAAAACGAGCATTGTTGTGCGATGAAATGAAATAGTTTTGACAGTGTAAAGTTTATCTTCAGTCTCGCTAGCAATTGCACATTTCTTATGACTAAGTTCTAAGTTAGTAGATAATAGTAAGCCTATTACTGGCTAATAAGCTGTTAAAACGGCCAGTGGCAAAAGCCATGCAGTTCATAAATGCTATTTGTGGTGGAAGTAGGCCTATACTTAATAAGAAACATTAGTCAGTTTAAAGCAATGCTTAATGGTTTCTAGCGAAATATTCAAACTTGGTGTGATGTTAATGCATTAATGATCCAATGTTGAGACGATATACCGTCACTCAGCATTCATCCCTTCTAATGGTGGGCCGGCCGAACTAGGCTTGTCGGGTTCCTTTTCTTGTTTGATTTACGACACATCGGTAGAGGCTTATTTCTGTGGTCGCAGGTTATCTTGCCCTTTTCGATTTGTCAGACCGCACCGCATATCAACCACTTTATAGATGCATCGTAAATCAAAAAATAATACAAAGCGAAATGGAAAGGGTTTGCAACAAAACAATGCATTTACAACACAGTTGGCTGATCTGGTCTGGCCATAGCGTTAGTGGGCGGTAGGTGTATACCCATTAGCTGCTCAGCTACTAGCTTTCAAACATAGCTATGTAACGTGATTTGTAGGAAGGCTATTTTGATTTGTGATTTGTAGGATTGCGATATTGGAGTTTTTTTTTTTATCTCATAAACATCAGGAAAAACCTGTCTGCCAATTATGCTGAAAAGTAGTACAGACAAAGACTGACGATACGAACAAACTTTGTCATCTCAAAAAAAATTATCCGCTTGGGCAAGCCTAGTTCAGCCGGCCCGCAATAGAAAGAGATTCAAACCCGAGTCACCCGCGGGAAAGGTTGTGTCGTTAACCACTGTACTACAGAGATGTACATTTGCTGGCTGTCAGTATTGGCAAGAGGCTTTGGTATCTCCTGAACAAATTCTCTTTTGCCACTGGCCGTTTTAAAAGTTAATTGGCCATTTGTGAATTACATTGATACAGTTAAACTGACATTGATACAGTTAATACATGACATAAGTATTTGATACATCAGAAAAGCAGAACTTAATATTTGGTACAGAAACCTTTGTTTGCAATTACAGAGATCATACGTTTCCTGTAGTTCTTGACCAGGTTTGCACACACTGCAGCAGGGATTTTGGCCCTCTCCTCCATACAGACCTTCTCCAGATCCTTCAGGTTTCGGGGCTGTCACTGGGCAAAACAGACTTTCAGCTCCCACCGAAGATTTTCTATTGTGTTCAGGTCTGGAGACCACTCCAGGACCTTGAGATGCTTCTTACGGAGCCACTCCTTAGTTGCCCTGACTGTGTGTTTCGTGTCATTGTCATGCTGGAAGACCCAGCCACGACCCATCTTTAATGCTCTTACTGAGGGAAGGCCAAGATCTCGCGATACATGGCCCCATTCATCCTCCCCTCAATACGGTGGAGAACAGGAGGGCTTCTTAAAGAAAAACTAACAGTCCTGTGAGAGCCGGAATTCTTATTGTTTGATAGGTGATCAAATACTTATGTCATGAAATGCTAATTAATTATTTAAAAATTTCAGACCTCTACATGCTTTGTAAGTAGGAAAACCTGCAAAATCAGCAGTGTATCAAATACTTGTTCTCCCCACTGTATTTCATTTCATGGCATAAGAACGTATGTTTTTCTTTCATGGCAAAACAACATACTTTTTTCTTTCATTTGTGAATTACATTTAAACAGTAACTATCAATAAAGGTGAAGATAACTAACTTTTTCATCAAGTGAAAAGACGAGAGAATCGAGGAATTTACCAGAAATAATTAATAAATACTGTTGCTCTCAATAGATTTGAATTTAGGTCTTCCACGTGAAAGGCACTGTCTTTTACCACACGACAGCATTACACGTTTCAGCAGTCGCTAGGCTCCACTGAGGATTGTGTTAAACTTACTAAAGTTTCTTATTAAGTTCACCTCCACCACAAAAAGCGTTTATGAACTGTATTGCTTTATAAGTTTTTCATAAAGCGTACATCTCTTCGCCTTGAGGAGATACGAACTCGGGACCTATAGTTCACAAGTCTGCTTCTCTAACCACTACGCTATTTAACATGGGCCAGCCGCTCACTCAATCACAAAAATACTGTCATTAAAAATAGGTTTTTTGGTCAAATATATTTTATGATAATAAAAATACATATATACACATAAATATATAGTCATTAATACAGTTTCGACAAAAAATCTTGAATATATCGTCATGTAAATTTTGGGCCATATGGCTTTATGTCCTCAGTGGGCGTGGCATGACTTTTGGAATAAGTTTTTGTAAACCGTAAACATTTGGAGTGTGCACAAGGTTGAGTGAAGTCGATCTCTCTTTTCTGGCTGAGGTAGGCTACTGTCACAGCAGACAATATAATTGAATTGTTTTACATTTTGATGAAAACTATTTATATATTTATAGATGGTTCAATTGTAGAATTTTTCATAGCTTTTCATATTTTTTCCCACCTTGGTGGAAATTCTGTTGATTACATTATTGTCTTGGAGTACATCTAACGCCTAACACTACGCGGTACTTTAGTACGGCAGAACAGGGCACACTCGGGTCGTGTTTGTTGGCGATACGTTCTGTCCAGTTGTTGTGTATTTGTTTAGTTGTTGTGAAGGGAAACAGTACCTATAACTACTATGTGGGAATATTGTTTCAAAAGTAGTTTCTTTCCGAGTGAGCACGAGTAAGCACGTGCGAATGTGTTGAGGGCTAACTCCCGCTGACCAGTCATTTAAATTCTGACTTTTCAGCTTACTAGCTTGGCAACACTAAAAATGGAATATGGTTTAAAGAAAGGTTTATGTTATTAATCCTTGTCATATCTGTGTTTCGATCAAAGCTCTGTGATATTAAGATATAGTCTCTTAAAGATCATGTTATTTATGTACAGGGTTCTCCGGGTAATGAGATGGCAATGGGGGAAATGTACTCGTTACGGTCTCAGATTTATTTATTATTTAGACTGAACCAGTTGAATATTTCGATACTTTCTAAATCCTGCCAGTGATGTTGTTGTAGGAATAATTGCTGCCAGCTGTTCAAACGAACCACAAGACGCTCAAAAAACATCTGTCGCGTCAGTAAACAGAGTAATCCAAAGTTGACTCTTTTATGAACTTCATATCACTAAAATAACAGCTAAAATTACATCCACCTAAAGTGGCAAAATATATATTACAACACATACTGTCAAAACTCGAAAAATATGACAGGCTTCAGGTTTAGTGACGATAAAATGAATCGCACTGATAATAATTACAAGTTTTTAATGGAAAGTGTGCACTATAGGAAAGAATAAGATAAGAAATGTGTACAACCAGCCCTGGCTTTCAGATAATTTTTTAGACCTTCAAAAAGAATGCTCAGCATGTGGGTCATTGAACCAATACAGTTTGTAGACTGCCACTAATCAACATAACCATTGCATCATGTTTTCTGGCACTGTTCATCAGATGCACTTTCTGGAATGAAATGAAGCAATGATTATAAAATTATAATATCACCCCAAACATTGGACCTGCAGTGTGTACTGTTGGGAGACAACTGGTAGGCAACAGAAAACATGTACATGCTCTTGGGAATTTTTATTTAGTTTTGGACAGTATCAGCCAATAGGTAGGTTCAAGATCCTAGGTTCAATGACATTATAAAATGCTTGGAACAATGGGTTGATTTGTGGAGAGTTACATTTGAAATAAATTGGGTTAACTAATACTATTACAGTGAATAGCTAGGGGGTTTGTCATCCAGATGGGTGGGGTGGGACTGGATGTTTGGAAGGAGGGATAATCATTGAGGAGAGAAGAAAAGAAAGGGGAATCTTTTTACAACCCTGTTTCCCATGTTGGGATGCTGCGTAAAATGCCAATTAAACCAGAATGCACTGATGTGCAAGTCATTCATCCCTATATTTAATTGAAAATAATACAAAGACAAGATCTCTAATGTTGGAACTTTGATATTGTTTTTGGAAAAATACACGCCCATTTAGAATTTTGTGCCAAATGTGTTCAATGGTTGACAGGTCTGGAAAGCAGGCAGGCCAATTTAGCACCCAGACTCTTTCTACGGAAGACGCCATGCTGTTGTAGTATGTGCAGAAGGTGATTTGGTATTGTCTTGCTGAAAAAAGCAAGACCTGCCCTGTAAAAGACGTAGTCTGGATGGCAGCATTTGTTGCTCCAAAATCTGTACATATTGTTCAGCATTTGTGGTGCCTTCACAGATGTGCAAGTCACTCATGTCATGTGAACTAATGCACCCCCATACCATCACACATGCTGGCTTTTGAAATGTGTGCTGATAACAAGACGGATTGTTAACAAATAGTGCTAGGCGAAACAGTGTCACTATTTTATATAATCATTAAATATCAATAAATATCATGATTTTGGAATAGAGAGAGTTGAAATAGATATTTTCAGTAATTTTTAGCTTGAACTCTAGAGTATCAAAAAAAATATTGAGTGCAATGCAATTGGGTAATGTACTGCAAGTTTTTCAGGTAGAGAAAAAAAAATATTGACACGTTAATAAATCGCATTACACACAGTGAACAAATAAAGGTAAACACAGAGTGGAGCGCATTTCTATAAAGAAATCCAGCCTTATCTAAATCCTTGTCTTCACATTTCCACGTCATGTATTGTAATTTTAACATCTTTTATGATTCATGAGATTAGTTGGAAAATTTAAACAGTCAGCTTTCATTAATCTAAGTAGCAATGACTTGTCACCTACCGATGGCTAAGGCGCCTGAACCACTGCTGTCTGATCTACTGGTATGATATTTACATGAGTTTGTTTGCGAAGATGTGCTTCCTTTTTTTGACAATTTATTTTTCCTTGCGGTCAACTTTTCCCAAATGTCTGTTGCTTTTGCTGTCAGGTTGTGTTTTATACTTGTTGTTTCAAGGAAGCTAAACACTACATGAAACTATGACTTTAATGAAAATTAATGGAAGAAGTGTGTCACTTATGTTGTATTGTTTTATCATGATCTATATTGATGTCGTTTTATCACCCAATTTTGATAACAAAATGTATGTGTGTGTTTGATGCTTGTTCCGTTTGTTATGGCTGTGCTAGAACTGGTGAAAATGTTCTTTGAGAACTGTTTTACAAGCTTTTCATAAGTGGGACGCAAGATACTGGTAGTTAATGGTAGCTTGTGAGTGACCTGTTGGACACCACTGCTATGGAAGCGTGCCTGGCCCAGTTTTTCTCCACTATGTGCTATATCATTCATATACACGTGTTAGTGCTATTTCTGTGTGATCCTCCTGACTGGACTCGTTGTGGAGCACGAGAAAGGCTTCTTTGTTGTATCATGAACTGCCAATGGACAGCTGATGACCAGCAAACTGAGCTGCTAGTTAAAACCCTGCCAAGAGAGAAACGCAAGTGTTTTACTCCAGTATGTAACCAATTGACAGAAAAAAAGAATCTCACGTTTTATTAGTTGCTGATGTCTGTCTTCAGAAAGAGCCATGTTCAGTTGGTATCTTTTGTGGCGGGTAATAGTTGGTCTCCAAAATGAAAGGTCATCGATAACAATGCCTTTGCTGACCCTGGTAGTCCCTTTCTGTAAGCAGCTTTTTTCTTCTTTGACCAAAGGAGAGGACATCTGCTTTGGCTGTGCACTGACTGAACTGCCACGGTTCAGACTCGGCTAACAGCAAAGCTTGAAGTGGTTTTAATAATAAACTATTAGGCCTAATGTGTGGGGAGTTAATATGAAATACAAATAAGGTTACATTCTTTAATTGTTATCTAGTGTCGGCTGAAGAAATGTGTTTACCGTGGTTGTGAACTCCTGGTTTCAAACGCTTGCCATCACATTTCATCACATCAGTCCTAAACACTTCTTTAAAAAAAATTCACACTACTTAAACAATGCTTTCATATGCATTTAGGATCAGTCCTAAATGCTTGTGAGAGGAATGTTTGAATTGTACAGCTTCAGAGTAGGATGGGCTTCAGTGTGTCTGTTGTCCTTCCCATCTAGGACAGTCGAATGCCTCTTTATTATCTTCACAGAAGTACCACTGTGCGCTCTGGCAACACCCTTGCACACACCAACGTTTGTACATGCACTCCTTCGAACTGGCTTTCACGTAAGATTCCTACGCTTTTCTCTTTGTTCTGTCAGCCAAGGGTTTTTGGTTGATCTCCATGCCTTTGTCTGTCAAAGAAAGCGTCAAACACCACCAAATGTGTTTTCTAGGCCTGCTGTGCAGAACTAATGCTACTGCAGCCAGGTGGAACTGATTGACTGAAAATTGATTTTGCCTGGAGCTTTTTATTTCCATATTACCCCCATCTGAATCAGGAGAGAAACTAGCAATGGTAGGTTTACTGGACTGAATCAATAGGGTTTTTATGGTGACCACATCTGGCCAAATGTCATCGTGAGAGGGATCTATGACAGATGTGTGGTGGTGCTGTCTGCCAAGTTGTCTGGCTGTGTGTGTTGGCCTGAGAAGCCCAGAGACGTGTCATAGTGTCATGCATGCATCCCTCCTTTTAGAGGCCCGACAATGGCTGTTATACACCCGACGTCACACCCAGCCCTCTGGTTATTCCTGGCCCTCACAGCTTTGGACATGATGATCCACCACATATCCGATTCAAGATGCTGTTCCCTGAAAATGGAGGGGGAAATAGATTTGGGGTGATCACTATGAGAGAGGCCCATTCGTTTTTACACAGTCATAGAAGTTTGTAGCGTGTGCGTGTGTGCGTGTGTGCGTGTGTGTGTGCGCAGCAGTGTGTCCTTGAAGTTCAGAAATGGGCCGAAGGCAGGGTGAGCTCTTATAGTTCTACCAGATTTAGCCCCTGAGCAAAACTGCTTTAATACATTACGCAATACATTTAAGACATGACTTTGTGAAAAACGACTTGTTGCTACACTTATTTAGACTACTAGTTACCTTATATTTGCAAATAGTCCTCTTTCTTTATCCCTTCTACCTTTGTCATATGTATTTATTATACATACTTTTTGTATTGTTGATATTTACTGGTATGAGCTAATGTAGAGGTGGGCTGCTCACTCTATCAGTGCAGATGGTTGGTGCCTGTTACTTAACTATGGCCAAATAACCACAGCTAGGTCTAAAAATATGTTTGTAAAAACTATTTCAAACCTTGATTACAGACTAAATCACGTTATGATTATAACCCTATACTCATTGGATCATTTATATGTGCTGGAATACAGAGCCAAACAAAGTCAAGAAATGGGTCAACGTGCTTTTCGTTTTGGACTTAACAGTATATGAAGCTACTTTGCTCCCCAATGGAATGTTATACTAGTTTTGTATAGGAAAACGTCTCTTAGGTTCTGTATGGCTCAGTTGGTAAAGCATTAAGCTTGTGGGTTTGATTCCCACATGGAACCAGTAAGAACAACTATTTAAATAATATGCATGCACTCATTAAAGGTGAGGGTCAAATGAATGACTTACTATAGGAAATGTCCTGAGTAAAATAAGAAATAAGTAACAAAGTATTGACTTATCCCATAATATCTTAATGATGTTATCTGTCAGACCCTGTATCATAGTGATAAGAGCTCCAGTGCTATTTAAAGTCTTGAGAAATGGTAATGAGTGGTTCTTTTCACCTAGTCATATGACCCATACAGTATGGTCGGGGAACAACGGCTGGAAATGCAGGCCTCATACCACTCACATGGTTATTCCAGAACAACGACCTCACGTCCACCTTCATTTGGATTTGTTGATCTGATCAAGATAATTTTGGCCTCATTCTGTGCTAATGTAAAGAGTAAATTCTGTTTTCTCGCTGTTTGATCACTTGGGAATGTGACTGTGACAGCTTTAAATAGGGGGAACAGCGAGGATAAAGCCACTTGCTTTCAGATGAAGTTGTGATTGACTTATACCAGTTTTACAACTTGTGGAAAGGGATTATGTTGCCCATAATGTCCCATTTCCACTGCAATAGTGATAGCTTTGTTTGAGTAGCACCAATGAAGTGTCACTGGCTCAGAACAAGGTGTAGTTTTTTTTTTGTGGCTGTGAGTGGTTCAGACAGGGGGATAGGCTCCTGGCCAGTGGGGCACACCAGCCAACTGGCACGGTTTGACACATTCACCAGAGTATGAATGAACAGGAGCTCAGTATCTCTAATCCGATTATTTCTTCAGCCATGTGATACAGAGTCTGAGTAATTCTATTGGCTGTAATAATGTTGGTTTTATATCCTATGACAGTGATGCGTCGGACATCATTATTCCGAATTCATATCCATCATTTAAAAAAAGGTTTTAAGCTGTATATTTTTGCCGGACCGCGTAAGCCGGGCTAAGAAGAACGAATGACTACACCTTTTTAAATAGCGTAGTGGTTAAAGAAGCGGATTTGTGAACTATAGGTCCCGAGTTGTATCTCCTCGCAGGTGAAACGAAGTTCGCATTGTGAGTTATAACGTATAGGTGAAAACTTCACTGGCTGAAACCCGAAACTGTATACGGTTGTATTGCTACTGTTTTTGGCATGGAATAGTTCATCTTCAGTCTCGCTAGAAATTGCTCAATTCTCATGATTATTCCTAGGAAGTTAGTAGATACTAGTAAGCCTATTACTGGCTAATAAGCTGTTATAACGGCCAGTGGCAAAATCAGTACAGTTCATAGACGCTTTTTGTGGTGGAGGTAAACTTAATTAGAAAAGTTAGTCAGTTTTACACAATCCTCAGTGGAGCCTAGCGAATGCTGAAACGTGTAATGCTGTCGCGTGGTTAAAGTCGGTGCCTTTCATGTGGAAGACCCAAGTTTGAATATATTGAGAGTAACGACATTTATTATTTCTGGTAGATTCCACGATTCTCTCTTTTCACTTGATGAAAAAGTTAGTTATCGTCGCCTTTATTGATAGTAATTGTATAAATGTCATTCACGAATGAAAAAAAAAATTATGTTGTTTTGCCATGAAAGAATAAAGGATGTTCTTATGCCATGAAATGGCCTTTGACATAAGAGGATTTGTTCAGGATAGTGACAAGAGTCAAGCTGAACTTGGCTGCAGGAGTTATAGTTTAACTGACACTTAAAATAAAATCAATTAGCCATAAGGAATTTTGTTAACCAAGCCAATTCTAGGTATACCCCATTAAGAACATTTGTCAGTATTCAGACGGATACAACTTCGGAAAAAATTAAGAGACCGGTGCACCTCTTTCTTTCCTTTCCAAAAATTAGAAAATGAAGGTTTTGAGTAAGGAACAGAAGGGTTAAAATTAAAAGACCACTGCAAATTGGACGCTTCTGTTCCTCACTCAAAACTTTCCTTTTCAACTTTTAGGGAAAGGAAAGAAGAAGATGCAGTGGTCTCTTAAGTTTTTCCTGAGCTGTATTTTGCCAGCAGAAATACTCCCCCCAAATTTCAGCATGCTATAGTCATTGCACACATTGCTTTTCACATTGCCATGCATGGAATACTATTTCTGTTAAACTTAACGTCAGAAATACTTTAAACATTAAAGGTCGATTTTTCTTGTGCAATAAATCACAACTTGAATATACCCTACTTATACTTGACTTTAGAGTCAAGGTGTTGTCGGGCATATCGTAACCATGCTTTTTTGTGGCATTGGCGCAGTAAAGACTTGTTTCTGGCAGCTCGACCAGGCCAAACATTCATGGGTATGTAAACCTTTGATCAGGGCCATTTGGGAGATCTATTCTCATAACGATTTAAAAAGGAGCCAAACAACTATGGGATAATAAATGGCTTCATATGATCACTATCCTTAAATAAAAGACTGTTTTTTGCATGATCAGTCATATTTTCAAAATCAATGCCAAAACTTCATGGGAACTTATGGGAACAACTGTATACGAACACAAACATTTCAACAAGCATATACACAACAATACATTCAAATCATGGACATTTGTCCTTAAGAGAAACTTCCAGCAATGTTTTAAATATGCTAACAGACAAAAGGCATTCAAGTCTGACATTCAGCTTATTACATGTCTGGGGGACATCATTCAAGATGGTTTTAACTATTTCAGTTACCATTGGCTTATCTAGTACTATCCAATCCTGTGTGCTTGCACTCAGTTTGATCAATTTAACAGTAATAAGTGAAGCCAGAAAATTAAAGGAAGAGAGGCCTGACCCATGTTTTAAATCAAGATAGTGATACATCTTAAAGCTGTCATTAGAGATAAATGGAAGGGTAGAGTGGTAAACACCATCCAGTGGTTTAAGAGTAGATGCTGCTGTGGAACCCTATTTTACAGAGACAAAGCAAGCCTGCCTTTTGACAGTACAAAAAAGGGTTCCACAGCAGCTTCTACTCTCAAACCACTGGATGGTGTTTACCACTCTACCCTTCCATTTATCTCTAGTGGGGAAGATAGTGAAGATGTTCTTGCTGAAAGAGCAGTGGGCTGGGTCAGTAACTATGACTGTGCAGTGTATGTAAACCAGAGGTATCATCTTTTACCACTGGGTGACCCTATAGGCCACAGTCTTCAGCTTCAACATGTGTTTTTAATGACTTCTCTTCAAGCCAACTATCAAGATTCTTATAAGAATTATGTTTTTTTGAGTTTTGGATCTGTCCAGTGTAGTCATTTCAATATCATTTAAATTATAGATTTTATTTAGATTTTTATTTAGCATTATTTTTAGAGCTATTTCTGTAAGGAAAACAGGACTCTAGCCTTGTTCTGAAACCAGAAGCAGGCATCATTCCCAAATAATTAATACACTAGGCCTAGTAATATAAGAAGTCAACTTGTTCAGTAAATTGGAATGATCAACTGTTATGAAAGGCCCTGGATAGCTGTATAAACATGGCAGACCGATTCTGTTATTCATCCAAAGCACCAAGCTAGTTAAGACAGTTTAGAAATTTGGCGATAATTGTCAAGGTTGTTAGTCTCCTCACCCTTGTGGAGAGGAAACACAAAAGCAGCTTTTAGAACTGCTTTCAGTTTTTAAGCGCAGTTTTTCAGTTGATATATTGTTGTTGCTTGTTGGAGTCATTTCTTTCTGTCATTTTGTTCAGAAAGAAAACAAAGTATACTAACAATAAATAAATAGTCTTGATATGGGTGGTACTGCTTTAACTAGGTTATGTCCTTTAGGAAACTAGCTAGACAGGGAATTGGAATGTTTTGAATGATTTTCAGTTGGCGATATGCCTGTGAGATGGAAAAGAAGTTTGAATAATATCACAATGTGTAATTCTTTTACCGTTTTGTTTGATTAAAAACATATGATATACAACACTACATGTCCAATTAATTCACCTGGATTCTATCCCGTTTTGTTTGATAATAGTCTGAAAATACTAATTTAATAATACCTGTTTTCAGAAGCTGTGGCACGTCTTGACCAAACAGCTGGTTCCTGTAATACTTCAGGACAATGACTGCCATCAATGCTCCACGGGACAAGTTAGTACTGGATCTCCTGCTCCTGTCTACAGCCATTCAGTGCCATGTTGATCTGTATTTAAAACAGCTGGTATACTTAAGAATGAAGGCCTGGGGCTGTGATATATGGCCAATATAACACGGTGAATAGCCAAGGTATATTGGCAATATAGCACAGACCCCGTGATGCCGTAGTACATAAACGCAGCAAGAGCAGAAAAAATTTACGATGAAAGTGATGTTATACCTGTGGTATAAGAGATTATCAGCCAATCAGCATTTAGGATTCAAACCTCTCAGTTTGTTAATATACTTAAACCGCTGCTGGATGTGATTTTGTCAGGTATAATGCAGTGTGGATTATTTTCTTCATCCTGGGCTTGGGGACCCTCCTGCCATGGAACTTTTTCATGACTGCAACCTCGGTAACTGTTCTGCATTTGTCTACATCTTCCTGTTTCTAATAACCGTGGATAATCCAACTATGTGGGCTAGTAGTACAGCGATATGCTGTTGCACAGACCCATTCCCTGTGTTTAGATGGTAAAACACCTGGCCTGAAATGATGCAACTTCTTTAACAACAGGGTATTTTGAATGCTTCAGGAGGTCCATCGAGGGAGGACATTTTATTTGAGACCGCATTTGTAAACCGAAGCCATCTGGTTTAACCCAGAGGGAGTTGGGAATTTTCACCAGGTGTGTTACCATGGAAATGTTTCCCTAACCACTGCCCTGGCCCTTGAAAGCTAGCTACAACTTAAGTTGTCAAAGCCTGTCTCGTTTCTTTACCCCGGGCTTCTCTTTAGTACTTCACCAGCCGATTGAAGGACGATGTGAGCTCAGCCAATATGACGGCCAACGTCACAGTGTTGAATGGAGACACAAGGAATGTCCTGGAGTCCAAGTTCAACAATGTGATGACCCTGTGTGCCATGGTGCCCCTGCTCATCTTCACCTGCCTCAACTCCTTCATCCACCAGAGGTATACTTAGATCTAATTGTCTCTGCTGTACAATGTAGGACTCACAAGACATGCCTCAAATTCCAAAGCACCGCTCATCTACGTTCCACATGTTGTCCGTTGGTGACCCCCCACTCCTGTATAAACAGTCCTAGGAACACTCCGTCTGTTTTCCCTTCTCCTCCTCCAGGATTCCTCAGAACTGGCGTATCGCTGGCTGTTTGGCTGTGATCATGGTGGTGTTCCTGCTGACAGCGGTGCTGGTCAAAGTGGACATGGACCCGCTCCCCTTCTTCACTCTAACTATGATCAAAATCGTCTGCATCAATTGTGAGTGGATCTCGGGCAGCCTGTTATGTTAACATCTAACCCACCAAGCTCACACAGCTCCTTCGCCGTTTGGTCCGTCTGCCACTGAGATTGCTTCTTTTTTTTTTTAAACGGGATGTAAAACAACAGCCCCTCCCGTAACGGTCCTGTTGGTTTGACCCCTGATGCCTGATTAACAGGGTTGCTCAGCAGGTTCTGCCAGAGGGCAGGAGACTGACCCAACCGGAGGGCTTTGATGTTGTTGTCCACATCCTTCTGTGAAGACTATGAATGAAATGTTTATTATGTAAAAAAAGAAAAATGTCAATGTTGTCATTTGTTTTCCTGTATGTCTCCTGGATGCTGGGATGTGCAAACTCTCCGTCTTTTGATCTTCCTTCCTTCCAGTCCCCAGCCCTCCGTTTAACGCTCTCAGGACCCTCTCTGATTCTCTGTCCTGTGTGTCTTGATAGCGTTTGGGGCGGTACTCCAGGGCAGTTTGTTTGGCCTGGCTGGAATGCTCCCAGCCTCCTACACGGCACCCATAATGAGTGGACAGGGCCTTGCCGGGACCTTCGCCGCCTTCTCCATGATCTGTGCACTAGCCAGTACGTCTGACATATTAGACACTCCCAAGTAAACACTTCCAGGTTGTGTGTGTGTGTGTGTGTGTGTGTCAGCCATGACCTGTGCCCTGGCCACTATGTCTGACACTGTAGACAAGCTCCCAAGTAAACACTTCCAGGTTGTGTGTGTGTCAGCCATGACCTGTGCCCTGGCCACTATGTCTGACACTGTAGACAAGCTCCCAAGTAAACACTTCCAGGTCATGACCCTGTGTGTGTCTGTAGGTGGATCAGCCATACAGGACAGTGCTTTTGGCTACTTCATCACAGCCTGTGTGGTCATCTTCCTGGCCATCCTGTCCTACCTCATTCTGCCCCGTATGGTAAGACCTCAACTAGCACCCTCCAACAAACATTGACCTACCTCTAGTCAGTTATTTTTGATGCAATGATCTGCCGTCAGTGCTAATTCTATGGAGATAGGCCTGCTTCTAAATTATCGCCAATGTGCAGACAAGCCACAGATATATTTATTTTGTAAATAGAAAATACAATTCACAAATGTCTCATGATCTGCCAATATGAAACACGATCCACAAATATATTTCACTACCCATGAATAAACACCATTTTGCTTGTTCTTTATAGTTTATAGGAAACTGGGATTGCCTTGTAGTACATTGTTTTGTACTTATAAATTGTAGTGTATATTTGTGACTTGTAGATTGCACAATCGCAATATTTTAAATGCAGTTCTATCTCAATTTAGTTCAATTTGTCAGTTGAAATTGCCATTGCCTCAATAAAGGTAATGAATTTAATTATTGGTTAGTTAGGTCTGTGAGATGCAGCATTGCTCTCAGCTCCACACCCTTGTCACTGACACCTCCTAATCCCCATTCCACCTTGGGGACCTGAAAGGGTCTCTTTGTGTTATTTCACTGTTCATTACTTCTATAATGTTTTTATCTAGTGAATAAGGTCTCTGTTCTGAGTAGGCTTGCATTGCCTCTGCATTTTCATACTTGTGTTAATCTTGTCAGGACAAGCTGTCATTCTTAAATATATTTACATCAATTCACACTACCATTTTCTTCTTGGGGCGATAAATATAGGCAAAGTTGTTGATACGTTTCACCATGTCCTAGAGATGTTTACACAGTTATCAAAATGCAGAGGCAGTGTAAGCCCACATGAAACACAGACATTAGACATTAGATCAAAGTATTCCATGTAGAAGAAATTAATGGTGTAGTAATGCTAACAGCCCCTTTCAGGTTTTACATAGAGGGAATATATAAATGTGTAAAAAAAAAAAAACTCTAGATGGATTCAGTGACGTGATTGCAGTCAGGGTGAAAATGTACACTCCCTGGAAAGTTTAAAATGTGTGGATATCAGTGCTAAATTCCAACTACATTCATTGATAAAGGTTATTTAATTTTACGATTCACAAGAAAATAAACACTTTGAATGCTATTTCCATATGTAGAAACACCCCTAGATGACCCATGTCATAATGGCTGACTTTGTAATAAGGTGCACTAAAACGGCGGTTATAAAGGCATTTCCAATCAATTTGAAGCGTATCATTCCATTGTACAACGGATCATTAACAAATGGAGGAAATTCCAGACAGGCAAACTGCAAAAGAAAGATGCTCATGAAGGTCAAACTACCTTGGGTACTTGAAGCAGGCCATGAATCCAAGAAAACCATTGAACATGACACAGTTGATGCTGAAGAGTAAAGAAGTATGGGCAAAACGTCCTCCCAGTTAATGTACAAGAACAGCTGATAGTTATGAGAAATGCCTACATGGACAAGCTAGGGGTACACTTATTTTTCCTGCACTATGAAATTGTGCTCCTGTTGATTTTTGATGAATAAATAAAAGTAAAGCCTTTCTGTGTAGGTTGTTGAATTGGGTTACCTTTATCTATCAATCGTGTTGCAAACTATTTTCCAGAAGCCTGTTTATTTTTTCACATAATTGTATACTGTGTAGCTTAGCAAATTAGTTCAATTGTTAATGTCTATTTCCACAATGCAGGAGTTTTTCCAGTACTACCTAGAAAGTAATGGTTCCAACCTAGCCAGTGGAGATGAAGAGAACAAGATGGACTTGTTGAAAAAAGGTAGTGACAGTCTGCAAACGTAATGTTACATCAGGCCTATTGGGTTTATATTAGAACTACAGTTTGGTTCTTAATATAGCTATGGCATGTTTCTTGAATTATAATTCTACTTTAAAGTTGCATGTGTCTTGTATTTCTGTCTTGTGTGAAGCTAACAACAAAAGAGGATGTGAGGAATCAGACAGACTTTTGTGTTATGTGATAGACAGCCCAGGAGAGAAGAGGGCAGTGGTCAGTCTGACAGAGGAAGAAACCTGGCCCACCACTTCTGTGTTTGGCATCTTCAAACAGGTAAGGGATTATATAAACCTGCTGGATTTGGCGGTGGGGAGAGGGCAACCCCCCGCTGACGCTGAAATGTTGTGCTCCGCTCCCCGGCAGATCTGGGTGATGGCCCTCTCCGTGTGCTTCGTCTTCACAATCACCATCGGCGTGTTCCCTGCCGTCACGGTGGAAGTGAGGTCCAGCGTGGCTGAGGGAGGCACGTGGAGTAAGTGTCCTGGGAGGTTACGGCGCTTGGCAGTAGTAACCCATTACACACAGTGTCGTTATTAACTGTGTGACATCGCTTGTCATTCGACTGTCTCCACAGATAAATACTTCATCCCCGTGTCGTGTTTTCTGCTCTTCAACGTGATGGACTGGGCAGGCAGGAGTCTGACCGCCGTGTGTATGTGGGTGAGTCTGAAGCTCTGAGTAATGGTTCCTTTGACACTAAAGGGGTCCGTGGGTGTCTACCCCGGCCTAGTATCTGGGCTCCCTCACGTGGCTCCGCTCGGTCAGCCCACCGTGCCTCATGGCCAGTCTCTTTGACGTGATCAGAATGCATTGGCGTTAAGTGGAAAGGGATGTCTGGATTTAAACGTTGTCGCAACGACCTGTCAACAATGTAATTGTCCTTTTTAAAAGCTTCTGAGGTCAATTGAAGAATGCAATGTATTTGTAAGAAGGTTCTTTGTAAGACACTCCAATGTGACTCGCAGGCAGGCAGGATTGTATGCACTGAGCAAAATTCAAAGACATTAATAAATCCTACAACATTATTCCAAATGGCCAATTCAACTTTATCTTGTCATGCTAACATTTATTGCAACCGTTTTTGCCAAATCCTATGGTTAATTTTAGGTTTTTATCTGGAAAGAACTGATTTCTGACCACAGTCTAAGCTCCCCTCTTGCCGTTGGTTAAAATGTTTTTCACTCGCTCTCTTTGATTTTTCTAACATTCCAAAATATGTTAACTATTTATCAAAATATTTAAGCCAGATCTTCTCCAGACTACTCACTGGCGCTAACACAACATCATGGCGCTCAGGGCTAGTTAGCACCCTCCGTCACGCCATCAAAGCAATAGAATTAGAGTTGCAGCCACTGGTGAGTAGGAGTGAAATCTAGATGAAACATCAATGGTTGGGAGTTCTGTGGAAAATGTGGGTTAGAACAGAACACTTTGTCTAGGCCAGTTGTTATTGTTGGACAAAGCCCATGTGTTATTTGGGCAAAAAGGTTATGTGACTGGCTTATGGTGACACTGAAGGGCTACTGTTGACTTGGACCTTTTGTAATGTAAATAGGTCTCATGACTGGGGCAGTAACATCTCCCAGCTCTTGACCATGTGATTCATTGGCTGAGAGTGATCCCTATGGAGGTATAGTTAGTGTTCTGTTTAGTTCAGTGGATTTCCATTTGAAGTGTTTATTTCTGAAGTGAGAAATGCAATGTTTCACATCTGCAGTTTTCGTGTAGATGAGTGCTCGTTAGTCTGTTTTGATGTAATATTAATCAAGGCTATTATTCACAAATTATACAATATAACTGGAATGCAATGTTTATGTAGTGTACTTGACTGTGTCTTGTAAAATTAATGCATTTACTGTTAGTCGCTATAGGTAAAAGAGTCTGCTAAATGACTAAAATGTTAGACATCTCGTTGTATTTATAACACATTTTTAAATAATATATTCTTTCATTATAAATGAGTTATATGTTTAATTCATTTAAATGTAAAAAATAATTACATTTAGTAAAACTACTTCTGAGAGTGAGGTGGATGTAGGGACATTTTTGTTACGGAGGCTTTAATTCATTACAAGTTACTCATATATCTGGCTTATGATTTGGCCAGACATGCTTTATCTTAGATGTAGAGGCTAAACCATTGACTTGAGACCATTTGTGTTTCCTGGCACCAGATGACAGCAGACATTAACCCAGACAAACTCACCTAATTTAACCCAATGAGGGCTTGTTAATTAGTTGACAAGTAGAATCGGGTGTGCTTGTCAGAGGCTACAACAAAGAATTGTGGTGTTGGGGGTACTGAAGGAGTAATTGCTGACCCCAGAACTTTATGAGCCAGCTGTGAACCCTTTACTCGCCCTCTCTCCGGCCCATCTGAAGTCCTGCCCTGAACCTTCGTCAGCCACACAATCTCTTGTTTTCCTGCCCTGGCTCCTTTTTCCCGCGCTGCCATCCAATCCAATTGAAATAATCTAATCCTGTCCCATTAAGCTCAGCCTAGTGTGCAATAGTTCAGTTATTTTGCTAAGAAAATGTTTAGGTATCTCTTTCTACAACATTGTGTTTTATTAACCTAGTTATTAAACCGATTTAGTGGGGTTTAAACTATGTTACTATAAGTTTGGAATGCGAGCTGTGAAGTCTTTATTTTTCCTGTATTCTGTTACTCAAGGCTTAATTTGGGGGTCGTTGCTGAATTCCCTGATTTCACTGACTGCTTTTCTAAGCATTAAGAGCACCTAGTGTTTCAAAGCCTGTCTTATCCAGGGTTTGGCTCTGAGACAACACAACCTTGCTCTGTCTCATTCACACAGGATGTGTGTTTAGCCCCTGCTGATCCCAGTCAGTCTAAAGGGAGCTGCAATCAGGGTTGATTTCCAGAGGATGTACAATAGAAGGGTGGAGTGGATCTGAATGATTTTCTTGACGTGTACTGAAATGTGTCCTGTTATTTCCCATCAGCCCGGGAAGGACAGCATCATGCTGCCCATCATGGTGGGCCTCCGTGTGGCCTTTGTTCCCCTCTTCATGCTGTGCAACGTCCAGCCCAGACAATACATGCCCGTCATATTTGAACACGATGCCTGGTACATCGTCTTCATTATCCTCTTCTCCTTCAGCAACGGTTACTTGGCCAGCCTCTGCATGTGCTTCGGACCAAAGTAAGACCATCACCACTGACTAACACAGTACCTCTCCACCCTCTGTAACTGGGGACCAGCAACAATGGCTCATCCTCATGACACAAAAGACATTGCTTTGATTTCATTCCTGTTTTCTTCCGTAATCAGGTATGTTGTTTTTCTTGTTTTTAGGAAGGTGGCACAACACGAATCGGAGACGGCCGGTGCCATCATGGCATTCTTCCTGTCTCTGGGTTTGGCTCTGGGAGCTGCCCTGTCCTTTGTCTTCAGAGCAATCATCTAGACCTGGACTTTCACAACCAACCTGTCATAACTCTGCTCTCCTACCTGCTGTGGAATAGGGGGAGAGGGAGATTTGACAAGGAAGTGTACTTTGCCCTATGTTACCAGTTGGCAACTAGATTCAGTTGTGGGAAGATTTTTGGCTAAGCAGGTGGTCAGGGTGGGGCAGAACATAGTTAAAATATATAGAGAATTACTAATGCACCACAACTGAGCTCAAAAACACAGATAGCTTTTTTTGGCCTAACCCCATTATGTAATACCGTTTCTTTATGTATGTAATCAATGTGCACTGTTTACTCTTTCTATTGGAGCTGTGAATATGTGTAAAAGTTTTAGACCTATTTGTAATTTTTAGATTAAACCCTTAAAAATGTTAGAGCAGTATTTAGGTAGAGAACTTGGCTACTGGGGATTACTCATGTAACCATGGTTCTACCAAGACCCATTTGGAAATGACCTACATGGGGAAACCAGGTTTTAGTTAGGGAATTTTTGTTTGTTTTTAAATCCAAAAGACTAGAGAAGAAAACGAGCCCTGCTCTGTTCTAACCAATGTTAGCATCGACCCTACAATGCAGCCAGCCCCTGGGAGTCTGCTTTCCCTTCAGCCTCTGACTGATGAGACTCTCTCCTTACAAAAGGATGCAGAGTTAATCTAGTTCAGGTGTTTTTTGCTCTCGCATCGTGCTGTAGTTGCCAACATCTACCATGTCTTTCATCTTACAGACAACGTGGTAGAATGCTCAAGGGAGTTAAGCTCGTAGGTCAACGTCCTGCTGAGCCCTAAGTGATGTAGGATATATGTATTTATATGGATTGTGAAACCTCCAGGCTTCTAATGTCATTTTGGTATGTGTTCTCATTGAGTTTTATAGACATTATGGTTTTACAATAAGGATTTTGTTTGTTTTGTCATTGAATGGTATACTTTTTAGTTTTAAATAGTTTGGTGGTTTTTGACCAGTCTAAGTCAGTGTTTAAATGGCCATTATAGTATAGATTTGCCATGACATCTAAATGTATTTTTTTACCTCAGTATTTTAAGAAAAGCAACAACAAATATGTAGCTATTGATTACTTGTTCAAGTGAACAGTGAGGGAGGACAGTTTGTAAACTAACCCCATAATTTGCAATCAGTTATATGCAATTTATTGGGGTTTAACATTAAAGCATTTGTATTAGTTTTGAGTGCCATTTTAAAACCAGATTTGTACATGTGAATTTGCCTAGTTTGTAACATTCATAATGTTTTTATGAACGGACAATAATGCCTAATGTGCCTAACAATGTCTTGAGTTTTACATGGGAATGTTTGAAGTTTTCATGCTTTATTTTGTTTCCATAATATACAGTACATCATATTAACCCACTTGAAAAGTTTCTGCCATTTTGTTTTATCCTGTGTGGACTGAAATACTGACCAAATGATTTCTCTAGATAACCTCGGACAGAAATCTGTTGTGGTTAGTGTGGGAGCTGGGAACCTGAATGTAGTAATGATGGCTGCATGTGTATCACAGTTACCATTATTCTATTACATAAAACAGTCCCATTAAGTACAAACACATTGTATTTAGGATTTTGTCTCCCTCTCTAGGATTTACAAGGAAGCACATACTAAATAAAATAAATAGGTATGTCCCCAATGTTATATTGCAACACATTGTTTTTGTGTTGTCTACAAATACTGCATTGTACAGTGTAGTTTGTTGTTCAGTTTTGTTAAATAACAGAATAGTGATCCAAATGTGACCTTTTCCTATACAGTGGCAAGGTTACTCTGTTGCAGAGGATGTGCCAAGATCGTAGCACGAGCTTGGACAAGGATATCCCTTCCACTATCTTGTGACAGTGCTTCTCTGGTTTCTCTAACGGCATAGTTTTGTAGCTGTTAAAGAACGAGGCAACACAAATATATAGTGCCCTTAGCTGATGGTTGTGTTGTTGAATCTCCAACCGAAACTGAAACCATAAACGGACATGTTGCCAGATTTAATATTTAAGCGTAAGACTAATGGTTGTGGAAGTCTCAAAGCGAGAAGTAATCAGAGCTGAAATTAGGGATGACAGAAGTAATGCAACACTTCAGAATCAGTCATTTTACTATTCTACTGGAATACAGTGAAAGCAAGCACTAGACTTTCCCTTTGTTCTCACATTAAACAAAAGGAGTCTGATGAATGGTAGGTGACTGATTTTAATTGATAAACTTAACAATAGTTTATTGAAAAATAAATTACAGATGATTTAAAAAGCAGACAAACGACCCACTCAAATTCCTGAATGTTTCCACTTGGGACAAAGCTATCTTGCCTTGAGTGTGTTTACATACCAGTATAGCAGATCAAAAGATGCAATTGTAAATGTAAGACCAATTCAAAACATTCCTTTAAACCACACTAGGCAAAAAAAAAACAACTTGCCAACAACACTATAAAATGTATACAAAGTTTATTAAATATTTTTCATATACATCATGCCCTATTTGTAAAACATTTTTAAAAAATTAGACTGTACAGACTGGCGCATTCCTAGGTGTGACAGTTGTGGATGGAATTGGTACTATAGTGTTGACACGATCTCATCATTAGTGCTTTATTGAAAATAAAAATAAAAAACATGCTAGCTTTGCAATAGCTTTAATAACTTGTGGGTTTTCAAGAAAGGCAAATAAACCGTCCGAATAATGTTCCCCAGCTAATCACAATAACTTGTGCTCTAGGGCCTACTGTATTGCTATATAGATCTAACACCATGCAATGAGTTGTAATACTGGTAGGTAGACACTAAAGCAAGATTCAAGTTCAGTACTTTAAAATAGCTAGAGGCCCAATAGGCTTTCTAAATCCACCTCAGTTAACCACCAAACATTATCACAGGAGGGGTGGAACAGACTGGCTTGGGTCCAGTATGTGACCAAGCAGAAAGTTCAACTTGCATCCAATTGTACAGCGTCAAAGAGCTGTTTCCCTGAATTACCCTAGAAACCCAAGCAAGTGCAATCTGCTTAATATGTTTACAGTATTAGACACTAAATCGGAGTCAGCCAGCCTACTGGCAACCCTTCAAAATGTACAGTTGTGACAGTTGTCCGTGTGCGCGCGCGCAGTTCTTTAAGGTGGGGAGCATCTACAAATGGCACATTCAAGAAATCGGTCCGATTTTGGTAAAGGCAAGAGCAGGTCGGCAGCTCCACTTGTTAACCCGCTGATTGTCCACCGTCCAAATCCGAGAGTACTGTAGAGGTGCCACCAGTGACGTGTGTAACTACAGCAGACAGAGAGACTGACTGGCTACAGGCCAGGGGGGTGGGGGGGGGGGGACGACTTTGGTTTGCACAGGTCCACAGTTCTAGGACAGCACACTGAGTGGGTGGGCGAGCGGATGGTAGAGCAGTGGGGGGGTTGGGGGGGGGTCAGTGGGACTTAGTGTGCTGTGTGGCCTGCTCTGACAGACTGGCTCTGATGGAGTTAACCACAGTCTGTCTAACATTATCCTCCATATATTGCTCACTCAGGGGCTTCAACACCTGGAGAGCAGGAGAGAGAGCAGGAGAGAGAGAGAGAGCACAGGGGGACATCAGACTCAATGAAGACCACCAGAAATACAAGACATGAATACAAGGACACTACAGGGGAGGAAGGAAAGGTTCACCGTCAAACATGCAGACTGAACATGATTCATTAATAAGATTTCTAATAAAAATTGGGGGAAATATGATAATGGCAACTGAAAAAAAAATGTAAGAGAGATCTATGATGTGTTATGATTTAAGACTAGTCAGTAGACCCATTCCAGTTGGCCTGTTGCATTTATAAAATCAGAAGATTCAGGGGAATCACTGTGCACTACATGTGGACTGAACCAGGCACTGACACCATCTTCCCTGTAATTAAGACAATGATTGTACTGTATAACTAAACTGTGACAGCCCACACGCTATCCAAAGGGATGCTAGTGGGACAGAGGTTATAGAACCTAGGAAAGAATGCGGGCAAAGGCCAAGCACGAGCCAGTGAGATCACATCGGACAATATTGGCAAATTCTGAAAGGCTTTGGTTTGGAAATGCCTACTCTGAAGTGTGCATATGCAATACCTCAAGTCACCACTTAAATTTGGTAAAAGAAAAATGTGGTTTGTAACATTCTACTTTAGGGAACAGGACACTGTCAGCATAATGTCAGCCAGGCTTCCTCTTCCAGTGGGGAGGAGAAATTACAACCTGATGCTTCAGATTTGTACGTCCAGGGCTATTTGACTCCGTGATCAAGACCAGCCCCATGAGCCACAAGGAAGGACAAGAGCAGAATGCATATAGAAATAGAGCCAAAGCAACTAGCCAGGAAAGCAATTTAGTCAGTCTTCTTGTAATTGTTGTTTGAGGTTAGTCTCTTTCGCTGCATTGGCGCTGCTGGTAGGAAAGAGCTCCATGTGATTCGACTCCTGGCTGACTCAAAGAGTTTGGAAAGCACCTGGAGACAGGGGAAGTGAGTGTTAGCAGAGAAGAGCAATGCCAGTAAGCCAAAGACAACCAAACAACCATCCAGACAGCACAGTACACCGAATTACACCAGGAACAAAGCCACCACCTCTCACCTTTCGGGGAGTCCTCTGTCAGACAGAGAGAGGGAGCGCAAGATAAGATCAAAGAAGGAAATAGGTTAAAAAAGTTAAGTATCACCAGCTGACTAAACAGGGAAATGGCAGTGGATTTGGGTGGTAAAGAAAAGACATGGAGGTCATTTAATGGAGCCCGGAGTTGGATCGTGATTAGACTGAGTTGATGGGGAAGATCTGAAAACTGAGGGAAGATCATCAACATCACAGGAACAAACAAACAAACAGCTACACTGTCATTCTTAATATCCTTCATATAAGTGCATTTAAAAGCCACATCGGCACCCACCTGTTCCCAGAGCGTGTCTGCCAGCAGGTCGATGACGGTGCCCACGTCTCTGAACTCCCCTGAGTATTTGACATACGCCCACATGCAGAGCATCATCAGGGCCACGCCCATGACCAGGTTGGCCAGCACGGCAATAGTGTTCATTCCGATGAATCCGGTGAGCCCTGAGACGATATAGGTGGCGAACATGACGACGAAGAGCGTAGCGGGCGTGCGCGCCGCGTAGAAGATGTTCTTGCCCTCGTTGTGCTTGTGGAAGTTGGAGTAGGCCTCGTCCAGCTCGCCCTCCAGCTGCTCCTGGTATCTCTTGCAGAAGTCCTCCCCGCCCATCTTCTTCACCGCACGGAACTGACGCACGGAACCCTCCTTGAACTCCTCGTGGCAACGCTCCAGGTCCGCGGGGGCGATGTAGGGTTTGTCCCCGCCACACACCTACCAGAGACACACCACGGTTCAGAAATCAAAAGCACCATTACCTCCAGAGTTACTTTCAGTGTTGACTGTATCTTGCCAATAAACAGTAAATGATCTGCTTGAAACGTTGTAGAGTTCTGAACAAACCATTTCCATGCTTTTGCTGTAAGTGTCTTTCGCTCCTGCAACTGCTGTAAGATTATTGGCTTCAGCGGTTGCCTACGTTAAAGAGGGGAGAATGTCAGCACAGTCAAACAGGAAGGTTTCTTCAGAATAAGACACTGCACAGGACCGCTCCGAACCCTTCTCATTACATCAGTACAGACCTGCAACATGGATTTGGGATGAGGAAGCTCTTCTCCTTGGTAGATCTTTATGTAAGCCTGGAAAACACGCATGTGGAGAAATGTTCTGTAGGATTCTATCA
This sequence comes from Esox lucius, assembly GCF_011004845.1. NCBI lineage: Eukaryota > Metazoa > Chordata > Actinopteri > Esociformes > Esocidae > Esox > Esox lucius. The sequence continues at coordinate 13,693,290 of NC_047574.1, read as the reverse complement.
GATGTAAAGACATTTTCAGACCACTTACCGGCATTTCACAGGAGAGAGTCGGATCGCTCGCTCACCTTAAAGTACTCTACTAAATCCCTGCAGGTCACTTTAGCACCTCCAATCTCCTTCTCCACCAGGTTCTCAGGAGCAAGCAGTAAGGGCACCAGATTACCCAAGGCCTCCTTGAAGTCACCGTCAATATCTACAGGAAGATAACAAAACCACAGTAAAGCACTATAACAGAGCTCTAGGGTTTAACCATTTAACCAATGGTTAAACAGACAAGGGAGTCACTGAGGATGAGATCACGTAGGTGGGATATAGAAGTGAGAAAGGTCGCACCTTTTAACCTGCCGTCAAACATTGGGTTGGTGGCCACCTTGAGCCCAGGGTGTGGTAACAGGAAGCAGCCGATGTTAGAGAAGCATGAGTGGATGTGTTTCCTCACAGTCTGCAGCTCCTCGTGCTGATTCTGTTTCACCTGTGGGAAACACGTCTATTACATACAATCCAAGAAAGACACAGATCTTCTGTCCAGGGCTACCTGGCACGACAGTGCAGCCGTTACATGCCACCATAAACTATACAGGGCTATATGTAAGGCACCGGGGACTGTGGTGTATGGCCAATATACCACGGCTAAGAGCTGTTCTTAGGCACTACGCATTGCGGGTATATTGGCAATGTATCACACAACCCCCAAGATGGCTTATGTGAATCCTGATTGCTATGGTATACGAGACCGTATACCAAGGCTATGACATCACATCCCTTTTTTCTGCTCTGTGTGGGAATTGGGTAACCGGTTTATAAAATAATCACAAAATAATTTGGCTGAGACACATTAGTCTAAGTACTCAGTGTTAAGTGTGGAGCAGCCAATTTTCACATTGTCCCCAGACCTCAAGTCTCTTCTCAAGAAAGCGTTTTCCTCCCTCCAGCCCGTAGTTGTGTTCATATGGATAACTCCAGTCTCGGATCAGGAACATGAGTGACTGGAAAACAACAAACACAGGGTTCCTGAAAGAGTCTGCGCTCAGAGAAGACACGTGCAAATAGAAATATTACATTTTGAATGCTGAGCAAAAATAATCATATCAGGGCAATAACACACCTGGAAGGGTTTAAGATAGATTTCCTCCAAAGCCAGCCGGCCATATTCTGTAAAGAGCTAAACAGATGGAGTAGACAATGAGTTGACACACCAACAAATGTGTAACATCTATTAAGATGGGGAAACATTCTGTATGTACCTGGAGATGCTGAAGGTCATCCTCCTGAATATTCTGGGACAGGTTATATACCTGAAAACACAGAATTATACAATTAAATATGTTTTTTAAATTTTCAGGAGACAAATAAACCATGTCTATCAAGTACAGACTAGGAACTCTACGGGCACAATGAGCATTCTAGATTCCTGTCTATTTTTGGAAGCTGCACCCCCCAGCCTGGTTAACACAGATCTACCAAGGACAGAATCTGTTCCACAACTCGACCCAGCTACTTTTAGTGCTCAGAGACCCAAACTGCGGCCTGCCAAATAACATCAACATACTCCATTTAGGACTTCAGAGTAACAGACTATTACTTTCTTTCCCTGGATGCCTAATCCACATTTGAATGAAAGGAAACTAGTTATACATGTTCGGTCAACGTGTTAAGGAATGCAAGTTATTTAAATCTTGCCATATATTTTCCAACAGATTCAAATCAAACTAACTTAGCCTGTATTCCTGGCAAGCAACTCCAGTGCAGATTTATGGTTGGTTAGTTCGATGGTTATTGTCCTGTAAAGTATTGTGTTGGATAGGTCTGAAACGGGAAGATTTGCATTAAGGCCAAAACAGTGTAGTCCTTTGACAGACGTGTGTGCAGTATTATGTCCCTATAGGATGTAGGGATTGAAATGTTAGTATGTTAATAGTTGTATTCATTTTTATATTATATTATTGTGGAGTCACTAAACAATGTAGCGGACTGTTTCGTATGTCCATGGGTATCCAACACAACGCAAGATCTTGTGTTTGAGCCCATGAATATTCTACTGGCCATGGGCGCACAAGAGAATACCCAATCAGACCAACGGCACAAACTCACCTGTACAGAGCTGGTCATGGTGCTCAGGGCGAACACAGTTGCGCAGTCCTTGATGGTGGACTGGCTGTCGAAGGCACCCTGCGTGTCCACCAACAGAACAGCAACCTATCGAGGGTTAGGACACGGCTGGTCACCTCTAGTTCATAAAGACATGATTGAAATCCACTTAAAGAAATTTACCACTAATGAGGTTTTGGGATGGACGTAAGATCATACATAAACACAGAGGGAAGGGCTTCTGTAGTGTCCCTCTTGATGTAAGGCGCGTGCCAGCGCAAGACTCACCTTGCTCCCGTCCGGCTTGTCGACCACAAACACCTTACTCCAGACCTGGATCCCTGTGGTCTCCCTCTCACAGCCTCCTCTCCAGCTGAACCCGGTCAGGGGCTCATCATCTTCCCCCAACCACCAGTCTGCCTGCTGCTGGATTAACACACACAAGGAATTCATTCCCGCGGGCCAGTGCGCATCTCATCTAGGCAATGAGGATGAAATAAAGCCCAACGGGAAACAAAGAGGACAAAATAATCACATTCATTTTATGATGGTCTTCATCAGCAGTAGTTCCACAGTGTTTTTTACAGATACTCAGCCTGAAAACCCAAGGAACATGCAACAAGAAGGGGTGTACCAGTTTAATACAGCGTGCACTGGCAACCTCCTACCACTAGAGATCACTGTGGTATCATTCAAACGACAGATCAGCTTTGCCAAACAAGTCACATCAGACCAGGCAGGTCAGTCTGGGACAGCGGTAACGAAAGCCTGGGTTCCAAATTCCACTTCATTTGAATTATATATTAATTGATTTTTTTAACCCATGCATCTAGTTTGAAGGTCAGAGATTGCATTGGTTTACAAAACTAGGTAGCATTAGAACCGTGATGAAGTATACAGAAACAGATGACATACCAACACTTGTAATCAATATGTTTACACCAGTTGACTTCATTCAAACTGATGAGAAACATTTTCACTCAAATAAGTCTGCAGGACAGATGGTCATTGCAAAAGGTTGTGGCTAGTTGATTTTGGTGAGAGCTTGGGATAGGCGTCTTGTTCAAAGATTACATTGACAGCTTTCAGGCTGAAGAAACCAGATACTTCACAAAAATAGTACGTAAGAAAAATCCTTAATTTTAACATCTCTAAAGTTACTCTTATTTTTTTATTTTTTACAAATGTTCAATTAGTCTAAAATAATTTCAAATATATTTTTTTTTGGTGCTACAATATATCTTAGTGTTTGAATGGTTGTTTTATACAGTCCTTTTTGTTAATCTTCATCAATGGCGTGAACATTTTCTTACATGACTGACTGACTGACTGACTGACTGACTGACTGACTGACTGACTGACTGACTATCTACAACCCCTACCATACTTTAAGAGATAATGAAAAGACAAACAAGGATATAAGTGCGTGCAAGGCATTCTTCAGATAACACGTTTTTCGTATACCGTCTGTCTCCTCCCTCAGAAAAACCAAACAGTCCAGTCAGGGAAGAGCAGTCAAACCTCTACAAACAAGAAAATGCTTCTTCCTCTCTAACAGAAAATGTGACTGGAATGTGGTGTTCCTGACCATAAAAAGAGAGTGTAGACGTCAGTAGGAAATGAGACTGACCAGACAGGTACCAAAGAGGCCTCCGCTTGGGTTGAAATAACAAATACATCTAAATGTTATGACCTTCTGGAGAATAGCATGGACACTAAACAATCTCTGAAGTTCTTTTTCTTTATTTTTGTCTGGAGTTCAATGCGGCAGATGAACACAGAGCCATCCTGAGAACCTGACCCTGGATCAGACTGGGTGCATTTTAATCTCAGAGTTTACAATGACAAGCAACCACTGCTCTTCCACCGGTAACATGTTTATTAGACTTTCTCAGATCCTCGCCTCACACAATAAGAACAACAGAGACACAAAAGCAGCCGGACACATGGAAACAGACGGTCAGTCTGAGGCAGACCCTTTCCCAAGGTTCCTGGCCTATTATTACACAGCCTCGGTAAAGTACTGATCCTGCAGTCATTCCCTGCTGCTTGGCTTGTGCTTAGTATGGAAGGGCATAACTGGCCGTTTTCATTCTTGCCTCGTCTCCAGTTCAAACTCTGATTCAACTTAAACAAGATGCATGTTTACTCACCTACTAAGATCCCACTGGCCAACTTAAAATCCCAGCCTATAGTTGCAGAATCCTAATCTAGTTCAGAAGCAGGCAAAGTCACACAGGCCCTAAACGCTTGGTTATAACTGAACTGCCCTTTCCTGAGGACTGTTGCTCAGCTGTCCGGAACTAGATTAGAAATACCATTCCTGTACAAATCCTCCAGGACCCTCACACCCAAGTGAGCCCTTTTCCTGTGTCAACTGCTAATGGGCACATGAACATTTGTCTTAACGTTAGTTTGGCGCTGCCAGAGATCTCCACCTACAAGTCTTGAGTCATCCATTTTGAAGAGCGGCAACAACCCTACACCCAGTGCTCTGGAAAGCCATGCTACAGGTTGGATGGGTTCTGCAATGCATGGCTTCTCTGTGCCCTCACAACTTTAACAACAAACGCAATGGAGTGAAAACATTACACATACCTATAATGATTATACCCATAAGGAATTCACACTGGTAATACTCGTCCCAGTGATGTGCCTTCGGGAACCACTTGTCCCAGAAACTAGCAGATAGATGCATATTTAAAAAATTATAATTCTAATGAGACAAACTGGTTTAAAATGTTGGAATTACCTGAAGACAATCATAATTAGTTCACAAATGAAAACGCCTTTGGAGGAAATAAACAGCCTGAAGTAAATTGACACAGAAAAAAGCTAATGAAGATCCATGTAGATGCGTTAGCCTACTTCCAGTTTAGTCACTTTAAAAACCTTTACATGGAGAACGTAATGCATCAGTCAGACAGATCTAGTGTCTCATTAACCTGGTAATCGAGGACTCTAATAAATGGTGTAACAGCAGCAAACCACAAAGAGTTACTTTGAAAAGGATAGCAGTACCTAAATATTCACCCTCTAGCCTAAAAGTATAATGATGCTGCAATCTACTGCATTTAACAACACTGACTTCCAATGCCATCAGACCAAGTTTGAGCACAGCAGAAACATTGCATTTGGCCACTGGGCTTTATAAATGGGCTTGCTTTTTCCTGGTCAGGCGGTGTGAGATCCGTCAGTATTCTGTGCTTGTTTAAAGCACGGGTATCCCACCATATCCTGGGATGTTTAGAAATAGCTATGGGAAGGTTGTTTTTAGACTACCTGTAGACAACGAATTGGCTTTTTGCATTTATACTGTAAACCTTTGAACAGGAGGACGGAAGAAAACATGAAACATTGGACACCTCCCAACCCTAGCATTCGGCAATGTATCATCCCGTCTCACCTGGTTGTGCATGTAGCGGAGCATGAAGTCCAGCAGGAAGGACTTCCCTTTGCGGAAAGCCCCGGCCACCGACACCACCACCACATTCAGGTCTCGGACCTCCTCCTGCAGCAGGAGCTTCTCCAGGGCCTCCGTGTCCAGCTCAAACTTGTGATTGTCCTCGTCAGCTAAGACAATCTGGATGGGTCGAGGAGAATCCACAAGAGGCTCCTCCGTTACAGGCCGCTCATTGACTGGGCTCGTCTCTGGAGCCTGTTCCCACTTGTCTGTCTCACCATCTGCCTCTGCCCGAGATCCCATGTGGGGATGAGGCCTCGGATCGGGCAGGGACAGAGGAACGTCCTCCACGCCACTCACACCTGACAGAGAACAAGACACAGGTTTCATGCTGTTTGGATCAGGGAGAGACTATGTATAGAGTATTGCGGCCACCGCTCCTTGATCTTTTGGCTAGGTTTTAGAACACAGACAGGAGCACAATTTAACCTATGAACATTCTTAGTGAATTTGGTTCTATGTATATTAAACATTCTGTCAAAAACACCACAAATTTGGAGAAATGTGCAGTCTGGATCTTTTCACAAATAACAAAATGTATATGACCCATTTTGGCCTGGATGTGTAATATATGTGCATAGTCTAAGTAGAATCAATACAATACTTCAGCGAGCTGTGAGATTTTAAGTTTGGAATCAAGGGTTTTTGATGAAATCACAAATATGACATTGTGGAATCTTCGCTAAATCCTTACAACATGGTATACCATTTTTGGGGATTAGTGCATCAAAACTGCGTTTGAGACAAAACAAAGCATATATAACCCTCAAAAGTATAAGAAGATCAAATGGCCTATAGGTCAAACCTTTCTGGTTTCACTTCTGCACTCCTTAAATAATTTTAGATCAATCAAAATCTTAACAAGCATTCTATTAACAAAGCATTCTGTCAGAAGTTGACTTTACTCCTGTGAAGTTTCTCTCAAGGTGAACTGGTAGCAAGAATATCATCAAGCAAAATATTAGGAAATGAAGTTGATTCTTGTCTTATGTTTACTGTAAATATAGTAGAACCATTTGGATTGTCATTTTTTTTTTTTTTTAACTTTTGCAAAAGTTGCACTACAGTTCTGAAGATGCTTATTACAAATGTTCACCATTTTAGTGATGGCTGGACTGGAAAAACATGTTTCAAGAGTGAGTCATTGGTCTTTTGGAAATCACAGATTCTACACTGGCCGCTTAACCCAGCCACAAAATCAAGATACCATTTTGAAAATAATGCTGGAGTGAGAAATCAACACGGAAATATCAATGCAAATAGTACCAGCAGCCGGATACTTACTGTGAAACACCATCTCAGGATACACTGCGCCTACAGAAAGTCTACACCCATTGAACTATTGACAGTGGGAGGATTCTACAACCCTTTTTTAAACCTAAAAATATCTAGTAAAATATGTTACTGAAATTATCTAGTGGTCAACAACAACATATCTAGAACCTAGTGGTCAGACAGAACTTATACTGTATTCTGGGTTTTATGGTGGGCTTGTCAAACAGAACTGATCCTGTATTCAGGGTTTTAGAGTGGGCTTGTCAAACAGAACTGATCCTGTATTCTGGGTGTTTGGGTAAGCTTATCAAACAGAACTGATCCTGTATTCAGGGCATTAGGGGGTGGGCTTATCAAACAACTGATCCTGTATTCAGGGCATTAGGGGGTGGGCTTATCAAACAACTGATCCTGTATTCAGGGCATTAGGGGGTGGGCTTATCAAACAACTGATCCTGTATTCAGGGCATTAGGGGGTGGGCTTATCAAACAACTGATCCTGTATTCAGGGCATTAGGGGGTGGGCTTATCAAACAACTGATCCTGTATTCAGGGCATTAGGGGGTGGGCTTATCAAACAACTGATCCTGTATTCAGGGCATTAGGGGGTGGGCTTATCAAACAACTGATCCTGTATTCAGGGCATTAGGGGGTGGGCTTATCAAACAACTGATCCTGTATTCAGGGCATTAGGGGGTGGGCTTATCAAACAACTGATCCTGTATTCAGGGCATTAGGGGATGGGCTTATCAAACAACTGATCCTGTATTCAGGGCATTAGGGGGTGGGCTTATCAAACAACTGATCCTGTATTCAGGGCATTAGGGGGTGGGCTTATCAAACAACTGATCCTGTATTCAGGGCATTAGGGGGTGGGCTTATCAAACAACTGATCCTGTATTCAGGGCATTAGGGGGTGGGCTTATCAAACAACTGATCCTGTATTCAGGGCATTAGGGGGTGGGCTTATCAAACAACTGATCCTGTATTCAGGGCATTAGGGGGTGGGCTTATCAAACAACTGATACTGTAGACTAGGCATTAGGGTGGGCTTGGTGTGGGGTAACCATGTTTTCAATCCTTCCATGTTATGCAGAGTGCAAGGAAAAAGTTAGATCCAAACCAGATATTGTGTACTACATTTATTAAACATGAATCCAATTAATTAAAAATGGCCAATTTGTTTGCATTCAATTACCATAATGTCTCAGATCAAACACTATGCAAACAATTTCAGAAAATTCTGGAGACGATTAAGGACTTTCTTCTTCATCAGAGATTTCACTGCCAATCACAGACCAGCACCAAGATTAAAAAACACTGTACAAAAACAGAAAAATAAATCTCACCAAAAAAATTGCCCAAATAGAAAGTTGTTTTACAAATGTATTCTACAGCAGGATATTCATGGTTGCAGTGAAAAAAAATCAAGCAACATTTAAAAAGAAAAAAAAAGAAACGCCTGAGATCCTGACATGTCATGATTAAATGTATGCAAAGACATTTAGGCCTGATGTATAGACTAACCACAGCCATAAGCCCTATTGCTTTTATAAAGTAGTTACCAACGCAATTAGTGCAGTCGAACGTTGTGTCACACCTGTGTTTTACGGTTTTATACGGCACCACGCCTAAGCACAAGGAAGCACCACGACCTGAAGCACAAGGTTCATAACTGTCTTTTTAATCCAATGGAAGGGGAGAGTACTCCATACAACATACTTGAAATGAATAATTAGGAATAAACAGGAGCAGGAACCATTTTGTCTAAAAAAACAACAAAGAAACTATTTGTAAGGTGTAGTCACGATTACATTCTTAAAACAACCAATAACAGACCTAATCATAATGTAGCCAAAACTAAAAGGAGCGCATCTAATAAAATGTATTATTTATTCTTTATATAACAAAGCAGCATTTAGGCTGCAAGTTCAATCTCTCTGCCCCTAAAGCAACAGTCCCATCCAAAATGGGCAAGCTCATCATTACTCTTACCATGCCCATAGGTCTCTCCTGTTGCAGACCATGTCTATAGCAGACCATGTATGGAGGTATCTATATCTCAGCTCTCTATCTGAACCAGCTGTGTGTTTACTCTCCCTCTCTCATCTCCTAACCAATATCAAGCATGAGAAGTCAACACAATACACAGAGACAGGTGCACAGAGACAAATGGGACTTCCCCTGTACTTCGCCACAATACCAACATTCTACAGCAGGGACCTGCACAGCAAGGATGAAGTTCAACAGCGTGTTAACTAAACCACCAGTCTTTAACAACAATAGAAAAGCTAGCAAATGGATTAGAAAAACAACTTGGCTTCTTGTGAAATTATAAGCACTGAATTTGCTGATAGCTACTTTGGAGTAATACGTAGTATGACCGAGTTGTGGTTATACGACGAAGCCATCTAAAGTTGAACGCACTGACCATATGACTAAAACATAAACAGACTAGAAAACTGGGAAAATGTAGGCTATAAAATGCAGGCCTACTTTCCTAGCAGCTAACATGGAGGGTTCCTGTTACACTGCAGTAAGACTAATAGAAAGCACTAGCTATTTCAAGAGAGGAATGTTTCTTACGAAGAAAGGCCTGCAAAGTTCCTAGCCAACTTCACAAAAATAAAAGTTATCCTTGTTGTCAAAAAAAGAACTTGTGCCAAGCAAGTTGAAAGGGGTCTGGCTGCAATAGAACCGTTACAGTCAGCTTGTTTGATAAGAAAATGTTTGGTACAGAATCTGAATTACAAGTACATTACACAGCCAAAGGTGTTGTGTACACACTATGAGCCACCTTATTGGCGGTGTCAAAAACCACAGGCATCCAGTTCCAGGAAGCAGACAGGCATCCAGTTTAAAGGAATGGCAGCAATTTTGATTAAAGGAATGAATCAGCCCGGTTCAGTTCGATTAAAGGAATGAATCAGCCCGGTTCAGTTCGATTAAAGGAATGAATCAGCCCGGTTCAGTTCGATTAAAGGAATGAATCAGCTCGGTTCAGTTGGATGCAGTACACTAACATTTGTCACAAACACTTCATTTTTCACTTAATAAAATATATTCCTGAGAGAGCTCATCGTGGGCTTCGAAGATGGATATGTCTCAAGTTGTCCTAACCTGGTGGGAACCAGAAAAGCTCAAATAGGTAGTAAGAAAAATGTACCTTTCAATGGTCCAAGCAAGGACAAGTGCCAGTACCGTCTTAGGTTTAGAGTAAAAATTACAATCAGGGTTAGATCGGTGAGGTTAAGGGAAAACCGTGGACTTATTACTGAGGCTACGAGCTCCACAACCAATAGCGTCAGGCCAGTGGTTCTGAAACCAGTCGCACGTCTAGACCAGCCATTAGCACTGACCTGCATAACAAGCTGCATAAAGCTCACTTTCAGCTAAAAACACAGGCAAAAAAACTATTGTACAACAATATCAGGAGGGTAATAGCAGTCTGAAGGGTCAGGTCTTGCTATAGTGATACATTTAGGAGATTAGGCGAGGCTATAGGCACATGAGGTTTGCGTCTCTAGTAGTTTAGGTTACTGTAATTCCTGTATAAGACAAATTTCAATAGCACATTAGACAACCAAAATTTAACTTACATTGATAGTCACTCAGCTAATGAAGCCTAACATGGAGAAGGCATTTTAATTAAAAAATGACCATGCAGATGTGCAATTTTCATTACATGCCCATTTTGAATTACATGCCCATTTTGAATTTGATGCAAGCAAAACATTTAAAAAAGTTGGGACGGGACATGTTTACCAGTGTGTTGCATCCTCTTTTAACAACACTCTGTAAGCGTTTGGGAATTGAAAGTGAAATGTAATCCCATTCTTGCTTGATATATGAGCCGCTCAACAGTTAGGGGTCTCCTTTGTCGTATTTTTCATATCATAATGCGCCAGATGTTTTCGGGTCTGGACTGCAGGCAAGCCAGTTTAGCACCCAGACTGTTTCACTACGGAGCTGTGCTGTTGTTATACGTGAAGAACGTGGTTTGGTATTGTCTTGCTGAAAGATGTGTCCAGCATAAGCCTATAATGCCCATTATGAGTAGAGAGTACCTCTACGCACATAACGTTTCGTGTCTTGCACTTTCGGTTTTGGGACTTGTCAAACGTCTAGGAGGCAGAGCAGCCCTCATGGCAGACATTAATGTGATTGGTTGACTCAGAGGGCGGAGCTTACTTTCCGTTTCTGAAATCACTCAATTGCAGTTTCTTTCTAAAACGGTTAGCATAAGGGTTAGGTAAGGATCGGGGTCAAGCACTAACACTTAATGTCAACTCAGATCCTCCCGATTTTCAAAGGCAAGCTCCGCCCTCTCAATTGAGTCAACAAATCATATTCATTTTTGACTTCAGGGCACATTTACTACCAAGATGTTTGTATAAGTAAAACACCAACGTGCTGTCACTTTTGCGCCAACATTTGAACATCGGTGTTAAATATCGGCCATCGGCCTGCTTGACAGTACAAAATCAGTATTTACAGACTATCTGTCACTAGCTACCCATGTTAATATCATCAACAGCATCTTAAACATTACCTGTACAGATTGGGGAAAAAAAGAGTAAACCTAGCAGGAGACAAGCGTAGCTAAGCATGGTGTGGTTGAGATGCGAACTCCGCTACATTAAGCAACAACAGCTGCTTAACCAAGCAGGTGTGTCAATACCCACAGAGTACTGTAGCATAGGTAGATCCACCATAGCGAAGAATAGTGCCAGTAAACTAACTGACTAGATAGTATTGGCTGACTAACCACCTAAAACAGCACAATAACAGTACTGTACTGTACACCTTTCATTGGCTGGGTGCCTGTAAGTAAAAACAGCTCCAGCTAGCGTGGCTACTGGAGGTTATTAAATTCAGGAGAAAGCACCAAACGAGGTACGTTTCAGTTGGTCACAGTCATTGTCAAGTTCATATTCTCTATAGCTAGATTTTAAAAAAGTTACCTTCGTCAAAGACATGTCTTTTACGGGTTTGGTTTTGTTCGAAATGATTACGTTTCCTCAGCCCGCTCAGTCCCACCTCCGCCATCTTGCTCAGTTTAAAATAATCACACGTAGCTGACGTCAAAGAACCCAGATTCGACTTCTGCCTTCATCAAGTTCACGTTGACTGATTATATCGCTGGGTCCTAAAGAGGATGGTAGCCATCCGTCCTCCTGTTCGTAGCCATGCATGCATTAGTGAGCTGATGCAAGCTGTACAAAAATGTGAAGTGTTGGTTCCATGTTTTGTTTATTTCAAAAACGTTATTTTAATATCCTAGAATTATCTACCCTTCTGAAAGGTGTGGCATATTGCACACCAATGAGCTGATGATATTGCATGAACGTTGCACAGGTGCACCTTGTGCTGGATATATATAAGTTTTGTCACACACAATAACATATATATTTTACATTTTAATGGTAGCCTGCAATTTAATTTTAAGGGGTATATCACGCTCTACCAACTGCTTGTGGAGGCCTGGGCACTTAAGGCTCAATGAAGGCCGATCAGAATCTTTGGCACATGCCTTGGTGATGAGGGACTGGAATGTAAAGAGACTGGGTATTCGGGGTAGGCTGAAATGGTGTTTGTGTACCTTTTTTCTACATTCTAATTATATAGTAAATTATATTAATATATTTGTTATTTAATCTTTAAATGATAACATAACATGATATTTCTCTATTTCATTTATTGATTTAGCCATATAAGCTATAGAAATGATAATGTCTATTGACCTACAATGAAATGCCTCTAACTCAAAAAACTCATCTGGCTGATATTATCTATTTACAGATTTGCTAGCTACCAGTTATCTGACTACCAACCTAGTGTTTCATTTGCAATAGGCCCTTCTCTATTATAAATAATTGTCTTGATTAGAAGGCAAACTTTTAAATGTCAGGCAAAATTGTGCATCATCATTGTTATTGATATTTAATTATTGCCACTATTACACAAATGTCAATGGAGTGACGTTGGTGTTATTCTGACTGCGAGTGACTGTGTTTTATTCATGTTTTATTCATTAATGTCAACCAAGTCAATTGTGAATACTGTCATTTTTAGAATTATTTCCTTTCCATTCTTATTTATTTTTTAATGCATACAATCACAAAAAAATCTCACACAAAAAACAAAATGCAAACAGACAGGCACAATACCATCTAAGTAGTGCGACGTCCCTTGCTTTTATACCACTATCAAAGTTGCGTTGAAAATATAATTATACTTGTAAATGCCTTAGCTAAAAAAAGAGCTCTGCAAACAGACTTGCAATGACTGCCCATTATTTCCAACGTAATATTTATCTTTTCCTTATATGCGTATTGTTGGAATACTGAATGCTGGTTTGCTGAAAGCAGTGGTATATGAGATATCACAGATATGACTTAAAATATATTTGTTAAAGGCAGGGAAGATAGAAGAATTGAATAATGAAGTTGTCTTTACATTAAATATACACATATTCTTTATTTTATTGTCAGAGGCAGAATGGTTTATGTTAAGGTGGAGAGAGAAACCTGAGAGAAAAGTAGCTCAAGACTTGCCACTACCCACTGTGCATTCAAAGAAAATGATAAATCTACTTTCCACACTACCTCTGCCCATACAACAAGCTAGACAATTTTAGGAGAAAATTATGTCAGGGAGGGTGAGATGGGAATTTGAGTGCACATTAACAACTGCAGACCTTCCACAGAGAAGGAAATTACATTATTTAATAAGAAATGTGAATATATCCCATCGAACTGACTGGATTCTCTGTCCACTTATTTTACCCATTATGGTAAGTATGTAATCATTGTGGTATATAAATAACATTCTGGTATTTACATAACATCATGTCATCTGGTGCCTGCTATCACTATTTGGATAAGAGCAATAAACAAATAGTTGTGTTGACTGAGGAAATGGTCTCCTTGTGGAACAGAACAAACACAATAAAACTGGAGCTGGTCCTCAGGGTTTTGATACTTCCGACTAGTTTAGATAGTTAATGTCTTCACCAAATGTTACTGGAAGGTCAACCAAGTCTTTGAATTGAATGAGAATTAAAATGTGTGGAATGATTGCTGTTTGTGTTCATGCTTGATTTCCTCTCCTGTGAAAAACGGCAAGGACAAAGGTCCACCGTAAATCCATTCTGAATTGAAGGGCTTGCAAAATTTGGATCAGTTACTATATGGTAAGGGGTATATCCATCAATGTAATAAATAACTGCGTGTTTGGCAGCTGCCTTTGATCGGCAAAATCTGGAACTTAGTATTAGTATTAATTGTAGCTCTTCACAATGATCCAATAAAAAGAACAAGCATACGATTTGAGATAGTCAAATTTCCACAAACTTGGTTTTGTAACCTGCTTTCTCAATGTTTGCATTAGCAGAAGTCAAACTTTGCTCTCCCTCCAGGGTCCGCATCAGTTGCATACTATTAGGCTGGGGGTTATTAGGAAGTGATTATAATAATGTTAGTTAGTGGAATAGCTTTCTTTTTAAGACATTTCATGAAGGGTAATTCATTCACCTTAATGTGGTGATTGCACTTAAATAGAAATACAAGAAATAGTCAGCTGAAGTTTCCCTTAACATAACAAAACAATCAATATATAATTAATGCATACATGATAAATTACCCATGAGCCCTCAAATGGTGCAGTCTTAAAGTCAAGTTGAGGATAGGGGGTTTAAATCCTGGAGTTGTTGTCGGACAAGGGTAGTCTTGTCTTGCTCAAGCAACTCCTTTTGTTAGGTTGGGTAGTAGGTTGGGCAATTCTGGTTGCCAGTCAATGTATTGTCCTTTGAGGGGCATAGGTGTTGGCAAGTACCTTCTGGTTGAGCAACTAGTGGGACAATAAGTATAACAGCTTGGCGAGATGTGCTTGGAGGACACGTCTCGATCTTCAACTCTCCCAGAGGATGAGGCAGAGCCAAAAGCAAGAATTGAACTTCAGGAGATTGTGAGGGGAGTAAACCAAGGAACAACTAAATACAACTTACATATGAGGAGTTTCCATCCCCATATAATTTTTTCTAATGTCCCAATGAGATAGGAGAGAATTATACAGTAGCACACCGGTCAAGTTACTGTAACGTCTACATATGTTTCCACCGCTTCACACACTGTACATAGACACTGTACCTACACACTGTACATACACACTGTACATACTCACTGTACCTACACGCTGTACATACACACTGTACCTACACGCTGTACATACACACTGTACCTACACACTGTACCTACACACTGTACCTACACACTGTACCTACACGCTGTACCTACATGCTGTACCTACACACTGTACCTACACGCTGTAAATACACGCTGTACCTACACACTGTACCTGCACACTGTACATACCCACTGTACCTACACACTGTACCTACACGCTGTACCTACACACTGTACCTACACACTGTACATATACACTGTACCTACACGCTGTACCTACACGCTGTACCTACATACTGTACCTACACACTGTACATATACACTGTACATATACACTGTACCTACACACTGTACCTACACACTGTACCTACACGCTGTACCCACACACTGTACCTACACAATGTACCTACACACTGTACCTACACGCTGTACCTACACACTGTACCTACACACTGTACATATACACTGTACCTACACGCTGTACCTACATACTGTACCTACACACTGTACATATACACTGTACATATACACTGTACCTACACACTGTACCTACACACTGTACCTACACACTGTACATATACACTGTACATATACACTGTACCTACACACTGTACCTACACACTGTACCTACACGCTGTACCTACACACTGTACCTACACAATGTACCTACACACTGTACCTACACGCTGTACATACACACTGTACCTACACACTGTACCTACACACTGTACCTACACGCTGTACCCACACACTGTACCTACACAATGTACCTACACACTGTACCTACACGCTGTACCTACACACTGTACCTACACACTGTACATATACACTGTACCTACATGCTGTACCTACATACTGTACCTACACACTGTACATATACACTGTACATATACACTGTACCTACACACTGTACCTACACACTGTACCTACACACTGTACCTACATACTGTACCTACACACTGTACATATACACTGTACATATACACTGTACCTACACACTGTACCTACACACTGTAACTACACGCTGTACCTACACACTGTACCTACACAATGTACCTACACACTGTACCTACACGCTGTACATACACACTGTACCTACACGCTGTACCTACACAATGTACCTACACACTGTACCTACACACTGTACCTACACACTGTACCTACACGCTGTACCTACACAATGTACCTACACACTGTACCTACACACTGTACCTACACACTGTACCTACACGCTGTACCTACACAATGTACCTACACAATGTACCTATACACTGTACCTACACACTGTACCTACACACTGTACCTACACACTGTACCTACACGCTGTACCTACACAATGTACCTACACAATGTACCTACACACTGTACCTATACACTGTACCTATACACTGTACATATACACTGTACATACACGCTGTACCTACACACTGTAAATACACACTGTACCTACACACTGTACCTACACGCTGTACCTACACAATGTACCTACACACTGTACCTATACACTGTACCTATACACTGTACCTATACACTGTACATATACACTGTACATACACGCTGTACCTACACACTGTAAATACACACTGTACCTACACACTGTACCTACACACTGTACCTACACACTGTACCTACACACTGTACCTACACGCTGTACCTACACACTGTACCTACACACTGTACATATACACTGTACCTACACGCTGTACCTACATACTGTACCTACACACTGTACCTACACACTGTACATATACACTGTACCTACACACTGTACCTACACACTGTACCTACACACTGTACATATACACTGTACCTACACACTGTACCTACACACTGTACATATACACTGTACCTACACGCTGTACCTACATACTGTACCTACACACTGTACATATACACTGTACATATACACTGTACCTACACACTGTACCTACACACTGTACCTACACACTGTACATATACACTGTACCTACACGCTGTACCTACACACTGTACCTACACAATGTACCTACACACTGTACCTACACGCTGTACATACACACTGTACCTACTCACTGTACCTACACACTGTACCTACACGCTGTACCCACACACTGTACCTACACAATGTACCTACACACTGTACCTACACGCTGTACCTACACACTGTACCTACACACTGTACATATACACTGTACCTACATGCTGTACCTACATACTGTACCTACACACTGTACATATACACTGTACATATACACTGTACCTACACACTGTACCTACACACTGTACCTACATACTGTACCTACACACTGTACATATACACTGTACATATACACTGTACCTACACACTGTACCTACACACTGTAACTACACGCTGTACCTACACACTGTACCTACACAATGTACCTACACACTGTACCTACACGCTGTACATACACACTGTACCTACACGCTGTACCTACACAATGTACCTACACACTGTACCTACACACTGTACCTACACACTGTACCTACACGCTGTACCTACACAATGTACCTACACACTGTACCTACACACTGTACCTACACACTGTACCTACACGCTGTACCTACACAATGTACCTACACAATGTACCTACACACTGTACCTACACACTGTACCTACACACTGTACCTACACGCTGTACCTACACAATGTACCTACACAATGTACCTACACACTGTACCTATACACTGTACCTATACACTGTACATATACACTGTACATACACGCTGTACCTACACACTGTACCTACACGCTGTACATACACACTGTACCTACACACTGTACCTACACACTGTACCTACACGCTGTACCCACACACTGTACCTACACAATGTACCTACACACTGTACCTACACAATGTACCTACACACTGTACCTATACACTGTACCTATACACTGTACCTATACACTGTACATATACACTGTACCTACACACTGTACATATACACTGTACATATACACTGTACCTACACACTGTACCTACACACTGTACCTACACACTGTACCTACATACTGTACCTACACACTGTACATATACACTGTACATATACACTGTACCTACACGCTGTACCTACACACTGTACCTACACAATGTACCTACACACTGTACCTACACGCTGTACATACACACTGTACCTACACGCTGTACCTACACAATGTACCTACACACTGTACCTACACACTGTACCTACACACTGTACCTACACGCTGTACCTACACAATGTACCTACACACTGTACCTACACACTGTACCTACACGCTGTACCTATATACTGTACCTATACACTGTACATATACGCTGTACATACACGCTGTACCTACACACTGTAAATACACACTGTACCTACACACTGTACCTACACGCTGTACCTACACAATGTACCTACACACTGTACCTATACATTGTACCTATACACTGTACCTATACACTGTACATATACACTGTACATACACGCTGTACCTACACACTGTAAATACACACTGTACCTACACACTGTACCTACACACTGTACCTACACGCTGTACCTACACACTGTACCTACACACTGTACCTACACACTGTACATATACACTGTACCTACACGCTGTACCTACATACTGTACCTACACACTGTACCTACACACTGTACATATACACTGTACCTACACACTGTACCTACACACTGTACATATACACTTTACCTACACACTGTACCTACACACTGTACCTACACACTGTACATATACACTGTACCTACACACTGTACCTACACACTGTACCTACACACTGTACCTACACACTGTACATATACACTGTACCTACACACTGTACCTACACACTGTACATATACACTGTACCTACACACTGTACCTACACGCTGTACCTACACACTGTACCTACACGCTGTACCTACACACTGTACCTACACGCTGTAAATACACACTGTACCTACACACTGTACCTACACACTGTACCTACACGCTGTACCTACACACTGTACCTACACACTGTAAATACACACTGTACCTACACACTGTAAATACACACTGTAAATACACACTGTACCTACACGCTGTACCTACACACTGTACCTACACGCTGTACCTACACACTGTACCTACACACTGTAAATACACACTGTACCTACACACTGTACCTACACACTGTACCTACACACTGTAAATACACACTGTACCTACACACTGTAAATACACACTGTACCTACACACTGTACCTACACGCTGTACCTACACACTGTACCTACACACTGTACCTACACACTGTAAATACACACTGTACCTACACACTGTAAATACACACTGTACCTACACACTGTACCTACACACTGTACCTACACAATGTACCTATACACTGTACCTACACACTGTACCTACACACTGAAGAAAGCAGCAACGCCGAAATGTTTGCGTAGACTACCCCGATCCTTTAAAAAAAGAGAAACGAAAGAAGTTCTATGCAACATGTTTTTCTGCTCAGCTAAACAGTTTCACCATGTGACAAGGTCTTAGCCAGAGGTCACTGGTCAGCAACACTGAACTGGTGACATGTGACTCTGGCGGATGGCTCAAGGCGGGATTCACAGCTGCGCTCAAATATCCCCACACAGAGTTTACTAGACCTGAGATGGACTGTGATATATTAACCGAATCAGTGGCACTGTGACAACACACACTCTCAGGATACAGGAAACACAGCGGACTTCACGCACGCACACACATTACGTGTGTGTGTGTGTGACAGCTAGCTAGGAGGCCAGGACAGCTAGCTAGGAGATCCCTCTACCGTCACAGGAAAAAATGGCACATTATGGCTCTCCTGAAGGACTTTTTCACTGTGTGCAACATATTCTTCTGCAGGTCCAACGTGCCATACAGAACGAGTGGTTTTCAGGTACAGA
Organism: Esox lucius; assembly: GCF_011004845.1. NCBI lineage: Eukaryota > Metazoa > Chordata > Actinopteri > Esociformes > Esocidae > Esox > Esox lucius. The sequence continues at coordinate 13,673,379 of NC_047574.1, read as the reverse complement.
GACTCTGAGTTAACAGGCAGTTTACAGGATCACATTTGAGGATATTATCGCAGTGGAATGGTTACTGGGAAGGACATAAATAAAAATAAAAAGATCCCTGGTGTGTCTATAGGCTGAGGGGCACCTGTTTACAGAGATAACTCTGGCTCACCTAGAAAACTAGGCCACAAAGAGCTGGAGGACATCTGGGCTAATTTTGACTTTCTCATTAGAGTTCTGTCTGTGCACCAGCGTGTCAGGTCGTTCCAGCTGATACCTTCATCCTAAAACCTTGCTCTTGGCTCATATAACCTATATCACTATTAATACTACTATGGAGTGTTGACCATAAGACCCAGTGGTGATAAAAACATCCCTCTACATCCACAATATGGAAATTAGCCTGTGACATGCACTCTATTCTACAGAGTGATGAGGAGGAGGCTAAATAAAGAAAATCAGGAAACTAGAAAAGGCCCCAGCAGAGAAGTACCCTCCGAGACTCAGGCCAGGCTAATCTGTGCCACAGCACTCTATTCTTAGAGTGTTGCAGCAGCTTCAGAAATACGAGAGACCCACACAGGGACAGCAGCAGGTCGCTGTAAATTTAGAGGGTCACTACAGAGACCAGTAAGCCAGCCCCCCCACCCAGCGGATTACGGGGAGCCGGGGAGGTGTGGCGTGGTGCCAGGGAGGTGTGGTGCGGAGCCGGGGAGGTGTGGCGTGGAGCCGGGGAGGTGTGGCGTGGAGCCGGGGAGGTGTGGCGTGGAGCCAGGGAGGTGTGGCGTGGAGCCGGGGAGGTGTGGCGCGTGCAGCAAAGCTACTGTAGTTCAGAGGTGTTTCAGTGTCCGCCCACTTGTGTTTTGTCCGAGATACATTCATGTGCAAATATTTTCTGATGTTTGTTGTATATGAATTGGGAGTATTCAAAGTTCATATGGCTGGAGACTGAACAATGGCTAGTGAGCATGAAGATTTTATTCCAGTGACTGTCTATGGCACAGAGCACCAAACTCCACAAAACCCAGCACAAAGCAATAAACACAAGGGCACTGAATGACCAGTCAGACATGGACATTATGGGCACCATCCACCTGAACATGCGCATAGTGAGATTTTAAGAGCCTTCTTGTCTTACATTTGTTTATTCTTGGCCTAACTTCAGGCATTATGCTGAACAATTGTGGGCTCATAGGATGTACATAGACCTGAAGACTACTGAATGTTTAATGAATGCCATGCTCTCAGGATGCATCCAGAACCAACTGACCTGTGATCCTGTGCCTAGATAAACTTTCCCTGCAGTGACAAACAGGATTGTGGTTTGAATTACATTTACAGTATTGTAAAACAATATAAGCTTCCAGGAACTGTACCAGAATTGACCCCTACCTTGGTGGCAAATATTAAAAACTGCTACTGTACTCACTTAAAATAAAACTTCAAGTACAGTGTGTGTATATATTAGCTCTTTATAAAGTACTAGAGTTACCCATGAAATTATGTGTTAAAATGTGCTTTCCTTATTTTGTTGTGCAAAGCATTTTGTACAATCATGTCATCTGTTACCCTCTTTGGCAAGGCTGTTCCCAAATAACCTTAGTTAGTTTGAGGGATTAGAAAATTAGAAAATTTCCATGACATTATTTTTCATATCAGACTAAGAGCTACTCTAAGAGTCATGTACAATGATTCTGGATAGAGACAAACTGTGAACATGAGACATGTTGCCATTCCACTAAACATCAAAACAGTCTGAATGTGCAAAACTACTGACACTGAACCAGGTGAGTCATGATACTAACACTGAACCCAGAAACTGACAGTACAGACAAACTACACAGATCCTCCGTGTGTAAAGAACTTACAAATACAGTGTTTACAACGCATAATTAAACGGTCCACTTCAAAGCAACCCTCCTGCTGACAACGTCCCCACATAAGATTTATATTACCCCCCCATCTGACCCCTTTATAGCAGAACTTCAAATTCAGTTCTATACACATTTACATTACAGTGCGCTTTCATATTTGTATTGACACATTTCACTAGTAGGGACTAAGATATTGCCGCTCAACTGTATTTAAGCAGCACTTAAATATAGTGACCATCTTGAATAGTCTTCACCAGTATGGGCATATTGGATGTCTTGAGCCTTAACATAGTCCTCTCATTCTGTCCACAACAAGTCTTTTCAGTGGTCACCTGTTATGGTACCACTCTCAGGCCCAATGGATGCTGGGAAGAGAGAAGCTGTTGTCTCTGTTTTCATTTCTAATGGTCTCTCTCTATAGAACGACAACAAAAGAGAGAACTTAAAATAAGAGTGCAAGAGAACGTGTTCAGCAATCTCCAGTGTATAATACTACAGTGTCTCAGTAGTCTTCTCCATTTCAAGGGGAGACAATGTGGACAAGGGCCCTCTTTCGCAGTATCTTGTTAGCTCAGCTGTCCTCTTTTTTCTCTCTCTCTCCCTCCCTCGTTTCTGGTCAGTCCTGCTAGTGCCCTGATCCTGAGGTCTTCAGAGGTGAGAGGATGTAGAGAAGCACAGTTTCAGAGTGTAGGGGTTAGAGCCATCTGGAAAGGATACAAGACACATTGGGTTACACACACACACACACACACGTTCGTAGAATCTCTCCACATTAACACACATCATACGGCAAGCCGGCACATGTACGCCCTGCTGGGAACACGGACAGGGCTACTGCTGAACACAGCAACCTAATATCCGGTCCGGGAAGAGACAGAGTTTGCAGCAGATGGTGTACAGGCGTCTGTCCTAGTGTGGTCTCTGTCTCATGACAGGAAAGCAAGCACACACAAACAGATACACACATATACACACATACTTAATCTCCATCTCTGATAGGGACTGACTCCAAAGAGCCAGGTTGAAACAATGTGAAAATCAACCACCTGCTGCTAGAACAGCCAGCATTCACAGGTTTCTCCCACGTTGGATTTTAGAACATGTCCCTCATGCTATTTAACGTAGGAAAAAAAAATAGATTGGCAATAAGAAACGCTATTTCAGTAAAGAAAAGGGACCGATTAAAATGATGAGGCCCTAGTTCAGATTTAAATGTGTTTCATTAAAAAGGATTCAGGGGGATACATAATTTTAGCAAGCCTTTAGTTCTTCATGTTAGCAGGTATAAATCCAAATGTTGAGACAGTTCATCTGACTGTATAGTATGTGACATAGTTCTCAAAAGGTGTTCCATGCTAGTGTGCAGGTTATCTTATTTGGTATTCTGCTAGTGTGCAGGTTATCTTATTTGGTATTCTGCTAGTGTGCAGGTTATCTTATTTGGTATTCTGCTAGTGTGCAGGTTATCTTATTTGGTATTCTGCTAGTGTGCAGGTCATCTTATTTGGTATTCTGCTAGTGTGCAGGTCATCTTATTTGGTATTCTGCTAGTGTGCAGGTTATCTTATTTGGTATTCTGCTAGTGTGCAGGTCATCTTATTTGGTATTCTGCTAGTGTGCAGGTTATCTTATTTGGTATTCTGCTAGTGTGCAGGTTATCTTATTTGGTATTCTGCTAGTGTGCAGGTCATCTTATTTGGTATTCTGCTAGTGTGCAGGTTATCTTATTTGGTATTCTGCTAGTGTGCAGGTTATCTTATTTGGTATTCTGCTAGTGTGCAGGTCATCTTATTTGGTATTCTGCCAGTGTGCAGGTCACTTACTTGGTATTCTGATCTGGTAGTGGTTTAGGACGGTCAAGACCTCGACTGCATGTGTCTTGGAGTCAAACTCTAACAACCCAGATATGGTTTTGGAGGACGCTGATGAGAGAAGGACAACTTGAGTACGCGTGTAGATTTAAATCAACTGAAATTAGATGTGTAAATAGAAACATTTCCGCATAAAGTCATTCTAGTTTTATGGCAACCGAACCTCTTCTTAAAAAAACCTTTACTTATCTTAGATTCATTTAGTCAATTTTAAGATTGTGACACAAGCATCCTGCACCAGTAACTGCCACTTCCAAACCGCCAAGACGAAAAAATATTTTGTAATCTTTTATGAGGAAAACAAAACACATGCAGAACCAATACGTCCATTGTGCTTCCGTTGTTCTTTAGCTAAATACACACAAAGTGAATAAATAATAAAAGCCAAACTTACGCTTTGCATCAAACATCTTGAACTTGGTGAAACCTGGCACATCATGTTCTGAGCATAACTGTAAGAAGAAAAAAAGAACAAAACAACAGTCAACAGTTGACAGATGGTTATGGGAAAATAGAGATTTTTGATCATCTCAACCAGATACCCGAAATCCAGCAGGCTAACTGAAATATAGCCGAGGGGGGTATGTGATAGCACGCAGGAGATTGAATGTTAAACCCTCAAAAAACCCTCCCCCAGGTCTGGAAGAGCAGTTGTAGCAGTGCAGTCATACAGGATGGAGGCTAGCTAAACAAACCTTCCAATGCTACATATATCCTATCCACGTAGCCTTGACGCTCAACCCAGACGGCCGGCCATGGTCATACCCCAGTCCCTACTCTCCCACAGACCCAATAAGAGCCCTACCCTCAGTAACTGGTCCTCCGAGATGCAGGGGGGGACGTTGTAGTAGTGAAGGACACAGGAGGGTGGCTGGATGATATTCTTGGAGGCTTGGCCCTGGCTAGTGAAGCGGTTATTCCTGGTCATGGCAAAGTCCTTGTAGCTGCTGCTGCCGTCCTCCAGCTCAAACACCTGGCTAGGGATGACAGCGTGCTGCTTGGAAACACTGGAGAGAGGGAGAGATGAAAAAGATAAGGAGAGATGCGAAAGACAGAGAAAGAGTTCTAAGACACTAGATGGAATAACAATTATTCTGAGGTTGAATGCGGTGCATCTATAGAGGAGATTTACCAGACGTTGAGCCTTTTGCCAAAGACCTTGATGCTGTTGAGGTGAGTGATGGCCCTGTCTACAGCATACTCATCCCCCATCTCTACCAGAGCAGTACCTGGGACACTCTTCATGAACTTCACCTGCCACATTTACAGATTCACAGTCATAATGCATAGCCAACCACAAACACCTTCAGCAGCACCTACTTCAAATGGAATAATACCAACCAACAGAAACAAATTAATCAAAGATTAATCACTTTCTCGTAAACAATCAAAAACAAAGACCCAGACATGGCTGCCCCCCAGCGGTCCATCTCCCTGCTGACCTTCTCGATGTTGCCATAGAGACAAAAGAGGTTGAAGATGCGCGTGCAGTTCATCTTGGTGGGGTGCAGGCCGCTCACCATGGCGACAGAGCTGGAGGCGTGGTTGTTGTAGGCGGAGCTCTGGGGCAGTGGGTAGGACACTACTTCAGGGACATCGTGGGAGCTCAGCTTGTACCTGCTGTTCCCCGGCAGAGGCAGCAGGGGGCAGTGTGACCCTGCAATACATCAACAAAAAAAAAATACTTGCATCTTATATGATATTTCTACACTATTTCATTTTCATTTTAGTTAATTAACTCTTTTCCAAAGAGACTTACAGTTGTGAGGGCATACATTCTCACAGTTTTTTCAATAAAATATTTTTGTATTGCCCCCCATGGGAATCCCAAAACTCTGATGTTGCAAGTGCAAAGCTCAACCAACTCAATGAGGTCAAAGCAACAATCTGAAACATACGATAATGGTCTTTTTGTGTAAGAGGTCTTAAAAAAAAAAAAAAGTTTTGGTGGGATGGTACTGTACTTCCTGTCAACTGCATGATGTCACAAGGCGGATTTGGTTATTATACACAGAAGACTGTTCAAGTATTCATTGTCACCCAATCGAGTCGGTATATGTAAACTATCTTCACATAGGTTTCCTAATGGCCACACAATCAGACAGAGCATCTCAAGGGCCAAAGGAGGTTCAGGGAATCAATTAATATATATATATATTAAAATAATGACTAAAAGCCTTGCACAGGGACATTAAACCTGGCTTGTGTTCAGAAGGCACTAATCAAAATAAAACAATTTGAAAGAGAGGTCCGCTACTACTTTCGTGCCCCTTCCAGCCCTTCTGAACCAAACCCAGATGGTGAAAGGAGCGTGGCGTGGGTTACATACAGCAAGCCTCTTGAGACAAAGCAGGTTCCCCTATCACCTTCAAATAGGGCAGGGAATCTACACCCTCCATCTGAGGCAATGGCATAGGGGAGGAGGTAGGGTTTCTCCTGAGGAGTGGGGAGTGTGGACAGAGGGTGGATACTTAAGAAGTCTGTGTGCCGTGGAGATGAAAGAGGTAGCTATGGTTGGCACCCTGAGTGACACATTGGGTGGTGTTTTGGATCTGGTGCTGATGGGGGGGGTTTTACCGTATCCATTGTCTCCATAAGAGGAGGGGTGCTCCCCCAGTATGGCCTGTCTCTGCCGGCCCTTCCCACGCTCTGAAACGGGAACACATTTACAGCACAGGGAGAAGGTATGAGGAAACACATGGAAATAGGACATATTCAACTGCAGACACGGCGATAAAAAAGGTCATTGTGGACAACAAACTGGTAATTGTGGATAACAGAAACACTGTGGGATTACAGGGAAACCCTTCCTCACTTGATTTCGTACATTACATGTTCAGGTAGAAAGAGCGATACAGCCACTACAAGGCATACAGCACAATGATGAATAATCCCAGCTACATGAGGAATATTTTTTTACTGGTAACATGGTGATAAAAATATCCTAACAGGTAGTAACAGCTGTCATAACTTGTCATAACCAGTCGCAATATCATCATAACACTGCTATGACACTCACCCGTGACAAAGATGCCAAATAAAGGCTGTATGCCGTTATTAATCTAGAACATGGAATATCACATCAATGATTCAAGGGAATCAAGCAAAATTAACGTCTACAAATATAACCCCCACCCCCTAAAAAAACATGTCAACATTATTGGTGCCCTTGTTTTCAGTACGTTGAGGAGCCCTTGTGAAAAGAACGGCACAGAGAATTTTCCTATACCATCTGATGGGTACAGATCCTACCCCAATGACCTGTAGCTGATGACTGGGCTGAAGGCAGGAGCAGGAGATGTCCTCAGCTACAGAGCTCTGGGACAGGTCCATATCTGACCTCAACGTATTTTCAGTGACAATGATAACCCCATGTCACTTCCTGAATAAACATTCTATTACCAAGTATGGTTAAATGGTATGGTTTGTCTTGCATAGTAGGTTTTCTGGGCTATGTGACTTTGACTTAGTGGTCAAAAACAACCAAACAATAACAATGTACACTACTATGACAACACTAAGAGAGGTTGTGAGACATTATGTCAGCTGTTATTAGTTGTTACGGCATGACAGTCATAACATGTTAAGACGCTATGCTTCATATAGTGTTCTGCAAAAAATTATATTAACCAACATACATTAGACAAGGCCCCATGCAATAATCTGCATAATAAAGAATACAATGCATCAACAGCAGTACCTTCACCACACATTCTGAACAGTAGTACTATTACACAAACAGAAAATCAGATTCCAATACATGTCCTAAGTACTGTTAACTACACAATACCAGTTTACTTCATAAAATACAATTCTTCAGCAATATAGAGACAAGGAACAGTAGGGAGAATATTTAGAAAGAAACAACATTGTAAACAGGGGGAAAAACATTTAAAAATTACAAAAATATGTGAAGAAACAGTACCTGAATACCATCACTAGCGTGAACAGTCAGCAACCCTCTCACTGAGGTCTTGGCTTTACTGGCACAGGTTGTCTCTTTGAGTGCACAACATCAACCTGTGTTACATCATCATACAGTCAGTTCACATCTGTCACAGAATCACAGGGAGAGACATGGAGACACAGTGTGGACAAAGAGCAGCCGCAGTTCCATTTCCCACATGAGCAGTTCCAACACAAAGAGCAGTTCCTAACACAGTTGAACTGATCAAGAACACTTTGACTAATCAAAGCTCCTGTCCATCTACATGGAAGCCAATTATATCATTTTATAATAGCTTACCTATACAACTGAAAAGCCTGGATATAAGTTAGATAACAATGTCCTTTTTCAGTAGGAAATCCCCCAATACATTACACACTGTAGCTTATAGTAGCCCATTTCTAACTATAGTGGCCATGGCACATTGCAAGCCGCCTCGAAGTAGAGTGGAGCAAACACAGCAGAGTGCAAGATTTTTCATCATATAATGGGCAGAACTGGCGGACTTTGGAGAGCATATAATGGAGGCAAAAATCTGATTTGTGAATGTAAGAGATGTTTGACTCTGTTTTGTGGCTAGTTTAATAATCATATAAATAAACCCATAGGTGAGCCAGATATACACAACAATCAGATCTGAAAGTTAAATAATGTGAACAGTGTCAAAAACCACAAAGAGCAAAGGAAGTGAAGGAGACTTTCATTCCAATTAGCATGTTGTCACGTTCACTCTGACAATTTGAAAATAATCTAACCGCCAATAATTGCCTTATCGGTGCATACCTAATAGCTATTATAGTCAGGTCACCTCTGTGGTCGGGGCAGTGACGGCCTTAGCCATTTGGGGGCCCTAAGCAAAATTTGATTTGGGGGACACCTCTTCCCTAGCGACCCAGGGCTAACTAGCAGTCTGGGGCCCCCTAGCAGTTGGGGCCCCTAAGCAATGGCTTATGTCGCTTATGCCTAGGGCCGGCCCTGGGTCAGGGGTTTGGGTGACACCGCCCGGGTCTCAAGTCACTGTCACACACAATCACCTGAGGTGCTGCCTGAGTGTAAAATGATATGGGGGATTATCAAAAAAGAGTCCACTCAGAGACCTTCAATCCCAGACGCAGGGTATCCAGCTGGGTTTACATTCGGTTTGCTGCGCTAGTGGAACATATCTACCACCTCCCCCTGCTCCCCCGCTCACAAAATCAGGCTTCCAACACCCTCTATTATTATCCCCTGAGATCCGCAACACTCCTCCCACCTCCTCACCAAACAACAATTTTCTGTCCTTTTGTCCTCTGGGGCAAGAGCAGGGAAAACTATCCCTCGTTAAGAACTCCCTCAGAGACACTGCAAACCCCTGCTGTCCACTCAACCTTTATTGATCCAGGCAGAGCTAATGGAGAATGGTTGTTTTGGCAATCATATTTCCACCGCCAAATGGGATACAAAACATTAGAACAACAAATTGCTGCTTCTCTCCTTGGCTGCATCTCTCCATTTATGAGGAGATTGCCATAATCATTTCTGTTTAAACAGGGAGTTATTACCCCTCCAAACCCAGTGCTATTTCCTCCGGAACACAGACACCTTGAGGACAACCACATCAACCCCGCCGTGCCTACGACACTTCCCTGAGCATGCGTTGTCACAGAAACCCCGTCGGGCTGGTCCCCTCGGGATGTGGCACGTTGCCGCCGCGGGTAGAGCGCTGTGTTGTTAACGCCGTGTTAACGCAGGCAGGTCACACTGGTAACACTGTGTTGTTAACGCCTGTCCCTTAACGGCAGGCAGGTCGTTTCTGTATGAGGTGACCAGATAATACTACACACAGAGGGTAACCTCCCTCTCTAACTGACAGAGCTATGAATTGTCTGGGTGATACCCAATGCAATAGCCAGTACTAGAGCAGTCTGAGGCAGCTTTAAAGTGGATAAAATACGAGTTCCTGGCAGGTAAGTGGGGAGCGGCGGGGGTTGTACAGGAGCTGTCAGACTGGAGGCCAGGTTAGACATCTCCACAGAGGAGGGATATATTGGAATGCTGTGAGAACGCCATCACGGCAGGAGATTAAATCATTCTCACCGGGCTTTGAAATACAACATCTTGTTTTAGGTTTTCTCACTTCTGCCACACAGTAAAGGGAGACATCTGTGACAATGGACACCTCCTCCTAAGCGGGCGACTTTGCCCATCGGTTCGTCTGAGAGGACGGGCGCACTGTAGAAGAGAGAGGGCTGTGACTCACAGATCAGTGACTTTCAGACGGAGAAACTGGGCACCTGATAGGGGGTGTCCAGTTCTCACCGGCTGTGACGCTACCAGGGACGTAACTCTAAGACTCAGGACTGCAGTAGCTGGGACCCTCAAAGAAGGAAATGTGACTCTCTTTATCCACAAAATGTCCTCCATTAACAGAGCATTCGATGATAGACATGATGACGTCTACACAGTTCTCTCGGCTACAGCAGGCACTTACACACTTTGTATCCTATCAAGTAGAGCTTCCAGGAGAAGATACTGTAAACATTGTGTTTATGAGTGTAACAGAGCAGAGAGTCATTCTTAACAGACGAAAGTAGGTCCGGTCTAAAGTCTAACAGCAGTCTGTCCTCCAGCCATGAGATGGCACTGGTGGGTTCTCCTGGGCGTGTTGATGTTGAGGTTGCATGAGGTCAGGATGAATGAGTAGTCTCTCCCCCTCTCTCTCGAGGTTTGGGAAAAGATGGATGCATGTAGTTGTGCAGGGTCAGCCTGTCGTCCGTCCCTCTTTCTTTTTCCCTGTCTCTCTATTCCCATGGGAGGCCGGTACAGGCTTGTGAGAGACGGATGTGAGAGTGTGTCGCTTGGAGAAGGATGTGCAGTGGGTCGCTCTCGTGTTGGCTTGGTTGACTGGAGGTCTGTGGTCCTTACTGCTCCTTAAGCACCTCCCAATAGGGGGCGCTAATGTCACCATGATGACTTCACATAGACAGGGTGGGTTGGGGGGGTATAGTAAAGAGGGGCAGGCAATAACAGGCCATAACTCCGCTCTCTTTTCACCTTCACTACTTAAACATTCTTTATACAGTTATATAATCACTGTACTCTCCTCTGCCTCTGATTAGTATCTTATCCAGCAAGCACATTCAGCACAGTATAAAGACAATAAGTTACAGCATTTCTCTTTGTTGTCTCAGCTGAAGCAGACTAGACTCTGGACAGTTAGGCTCCCTATGCATCCCTACCTCTGACAGCTCAGAGCTGAGTTATCTACAGTCTGTGAGGAAGGAGAAAAGAGAAGAAGATGCAGCCTGGGCAGTTCTGGGATGAAGCGACTAAGCGGGATGAAAACCTGACTATGTCTGGCTTTGTGTAGCACTAACACAGCAGCTTCTACACAACGACAGTGCAAAGAGCAGATTCTCACCTCGGCGGACCAGGTAAGGCTTTGTGTAGTCCCAGCTCTCATTGTCATTTCTGATCACGTTCAAGCGAGTTGGCTACAGGAGGGAGACACAACAAATATGTTGCATGCCAACAAGAAAGTGCTCTGACATTTTAAAGAACATCCACTAGCTAAGCATTAAATGTGTGACCTTATGCAGTAAATAAAGACTCACCCGGGCATATTCTATTTTTAAGGTGCAGCAGCCAGCATAGATGTCGGCTCCATTCAGAGCGGCTTTAGCTTTCTGGGCGCACTCAACGGACTCAAACGTGAGGGGCGGTTAAGGGAAACACTGACACAAGCGAGGAACCTCAAACATCGAATGCACCATCACCAAGCCCCCAAATGCCTCCGAACATCAGCGAAAAAACCACTTCAGTAACTAGACCTGGAGGTGCTTTTGTTCCCGGTCACATCCTGCACCGCCAATCGCCTGCCAGAGGCCTGGACTGAAAGGATATTCCACCATGGCCTGGATGCCGTTGCGTTTGAAGATGACGATCCGCATCACGCTGCCGACTGGGTTGCACACCGTGTAGAGGACATCCTTGGAGACAGAGGACGAGACAGAATGTGTCAGCTCTCACCAGGGCTTTGCCGGTGGAAGATAGAAGATCCAGTTAACGCCGCGTCTCTCCCTGACACATACAGCAACCAAGAGCGTTCACCGGGCTGTGACACTTGCTTGGAATATTCTCCTAGGTTTCTGTTTGAGGCCGGTGGAATAATAATAAAATGGAGAGTTTAGGCAAGACTTTTCTGGTGTCGTGTGTGAGTGTGTGTGCGCTTAAGAGGTGAGGGGATGACATCTAATACATTAGGAACCCATAAATTATACATTTGAAAGTACCATTGGTCTTGATATATGAAACTATACTATGGCGTTGCGTATACTAAAGATGCTAACACCTGCAAATGTTGTATTTGTCCAATGCACTGAAGCTAACGCGGTTTGTCATCTCAGGCAAACCGTTGTCCCACAACAGATCTACCACACCAGACACGTTTATGTAGTCTGTCCACCAGGGATTCATCTCTAAGGTAGCATGCATACGGATGTCTGAGTCATTTCGTGAGTGTTTATACTTTCCACACGCTCATGTGTTCAAAACACAGGGACAGTGTCTCTCTAAGAAGGCGATAAAGCTCTGTTGGACTCAATAACAACACTATTCAACCCTGTTTAGGTGTCCATTATCCACTTGCAGGGCTGCCCATTCATCTTAGTTGTATTGTGATGTATTTCCTCTGCTCAGCTGAGTCACAGGGGAGCGACACTAGGCTGGATGCTTTCTCACTATATTTCTGCATCCATGCGTGAGGAAGACTGATATACAAGTGATCTTTCTGGTATTCTGGCAAATGCTATCTGAACATGGTCTACAGGTGACATGTGGAGTCAGCTCTACATATCAGTACAACCTGAGAGAGGGGGAGAGAGAGGAGGAAAGAGAAGAGGGACAGGAGATGCAATAAACATTGAAACAGCCACAGGATGTGTGGCTGTTGGTCGGTTCCCATGAAACAACAGGCAGAGGAGCCTCCAGAGAACATGCAAAAATTTCAGTCAGCATACATTTAATTATCTCTTAATGTATGCCAATTAATAAAAATAAAAAAACATTTGCCAAAACACCAAGATTAATTATTTTGCCAAAATAAGACATCCTGTAAATTGTTTCTGGGGGTCGTTCAATCGGCGAACAACCTCAGATAATCCCAGGACAATCAACATCCAATAGGATCCCAAAGATTCCAGACAAGTAACATTTATTTGTTATTGCCCTGGTGCGCCGTAGAGGAAGGTCACACTGAAAATGGCTCCACAATCCACTGATGTCGTGTGCCGTGTCCCAAGACTTTCATTGTTCAGAATGATGCTATGTTATTCTGTGTATTAGATAAATAAAAGTCTTTGACTTGGGCATACAGATAAGAGCATAGGGCAAAGCAATGGAGTAGTGTGCCCTCTGCAGTTTGACATTCATCACATAAAGCAGAGGTATAATAGTGTAATCTGTGTAATATTTTATGAAGTGTATAAGACAATGTCTGGAGTTGATGGAAGAGGTATAAATGTACTTCAAGCTGTACTCTCAATCCGCAATGGAAAGGTCTGTGCCTAGCAGCTCCTCATATTTTGCCTGGATGGCATCTGAAATGTGTCATATAAATCAGGTGTAAGTTTGCTTGAGGTGGGGCTCATTTTCACCCAGCCGTCAAACAAAGAAGGTCCAGCAATTTAAAATGCATTAACTATCTTTTCCGGAAGACGTACACAGGTATCTGAATAAATCATGCACACATGAGATAAGAGGACGAGAGCTGTAGCCACATGAACGCAATTGGCCATTAGATGACGCGTTCTCAGGATGGTTGAGCTCAGTATTTCGACATTTGCAGAGAAAGATAAAGGGCAACAAAGATTGAGAGGAAACGAGAGAGCAAGATATCCTGCAGTCGTTTTAGAATATCCAAAGCTTTCGATTTCTATTCACCAGCCTACTACATGAGAAATAATGATGTGTTTTTAGCCATGGCTTCACGAGCTGTCATCGTGTGGTTACCGTGGTGATGGGGTACAGGGGATTTTGGATGGACAGCAGCAGGACTTTGTTGCCACTGTTGGGGTTGTCTGAGTTAGTGGGCCTGGTGATCCTCTTGCTGGTGGAGTAGTTGAAGAAGGCCTGCTGGCCCGCGATGTAGACCGCCTCGCTGCCGCCACATGAAACGCACTTGTCGGCCCCCTCCACCATCTCAAACTCCACCAGCGCCTGCCGCTTGAAGGGCATCATCATCACGTAGCTGCCGTGAAAGTAGAAAAACCACCACGTCAATTAGAACTCAATTAACTCGGCCCATTACAGTTAGCAACAGCAGTAACTCGGTCCGTTACTCTAAACGGGCTGCGGCTCAAATCGCACGGCAATTCCCCGCATCCTTGCCGCCGCGCTGAAACGGTCGGCAGGCGCAGTGGAGAATATTACCCTCTGAGGTTTCTTAGACGAGAGCCTGTGCCATAAAATGACTGCAAAAACTGGATTGTAAAACGCCTAGCCAATAGTGTATTATCATACAGTATGTGTACCCAAGAGGGGAGAAAGTGCTGCCCTGCTCCTGTGATCGGAGAGTTAATAGGATAGACAGATGGAAAAATAAACACTGAAATAGCCACAACGTTTGATTTTCTGGATTTTTGTTTTAGATTCCGTCACTCACAGCTGAAGTGTACCTATGATAAAAAATTACAGACCTCTACATGCTTTGTAAGTGGGAAGACCTGCAGAATTGTCAGTGTATCAAATACTTGTTCTCCCCACTGTATGTGTGTGTGTTTATGTGTGTGTGTGTGTGTCTATATGTGTGTGTCTATGTACAGTTTCTACACTATGATACATTTAACCTAAACTCCAGTGTCTTCCAACTCCCAGTTCAGTGCATTCAGTGCATCTTCCACCTTTTCCTTTTCCTACACACTGTCCTAGTAACTCTTCTAGTGGTCAACTAGTACATGGCTTTTGTTTAAGGGCCTCACAGTAATTGAAACAGGGAGCAGTGGTTAAGGGGTGCACGTATTCTTACCATATGGGCCCAAACTTCTCCAGGGCCTCCACCAAGTCTGCCTCCACCACAGCCTCACACAGGCCCCTGACATGGACCACTGGGGACTGGGCTATTCTGTGGGCTTCCTCTCCATTATCCTGGAACACACACACATGACAAAAAACTGTGAATGGATGGAGGGAGGTTCTAGGCTGTATAAATTAACTGCAGCTCAAAATGGATGAGCTCCAGTACACGCCGACCTACCCTAACTGGGACTGCATCCTCCCTCTATGTCACCTTTAATGGGAGGTAAATTGCTTCAGGGATTTCCCATCTGAACTGAAGGGTTTAAAATCCTTTTAGTCCCAGAGGTGAAGATCGTCAAATGAGCAAAAAAGCGCTCACTTTATTGGCAGCGTAAGCAAGTAGACAATATGAAATATTTTGAAGAAAAAACTTGCCGTGATCTGGGAATCTCTGACTTCAAGTTGGCGTAACATAATTGATCTGCGATCTAATAGGCTCAGGATAAAACTGGGTTGGTCTGAGCTAGCTTTCTCCTGTAGTAGTGGGATTTATGTTTAGATATTTATATCATTGTTGTTTAATACCCATTCAATATTTGGTATACAGACCTATGTGCTAAAAACACAGTGATTTTTGGAGCATAGAATAAAAGCAAACTGTTGACTTTTAACCACTTCTCTCTGCCTGCTGTTGTGTATTCCACTCAAGAACAGCAGGAGAGAGCAAAAGAACAAATAGAAAATAAGCTAGAATGAGGAAGTTGAATGAAGTAAAAACAGTGACACATGAAGATTGAGGGGCAAAAGGTTTTTAGTTTTACAAATGGAGAGAAAGAAAGGGACTAGAGACTGTGAAGACAGATTCTGGACAAGGCAGTGAGATGAAATTCTTGCTGGTAGCATCTGACTCCAAATTCAGACTAATTTCAAATGGCCCACAATGAAGTCCCTGTGGACAACGATAATGCATCGTTTTGACTCATATTAAAACATGAAATATATATTTATATATATCATATTAATAAAATAGTATTTTTTGCATTACCAGGGAAGGTATTTCAGTCCTTTCACATTTCCTTGTGTTATAAATTTATAATTACCTCTATTTTCATAGGACTTTCTGTATTTAGAATATTAACTTCCAAGCATTGTATAATATAAAATTAAAGAAAGATAGAATTTATTATTATAAAATGTTTCATCATCAGACATTTTTTTTATCTAAATATATTAAAGAATAGCTTTTCCATGATTTAATCTGCACTTGAAATTAGAAGCATATACAGAAGATTTTTATTAGTAAACTTATACCAATCAGTATCAACCTTGGCCGATTGTGTGATAGGAACATTGGTACCATTTTTCTTATCATGGCATCCCTAACAAATACCTTGGTATATGGCTGAACAATAAACTGTCCTATTCATCCTCATTAACATAATATTCTTATAAGGAGAAGAACAACACATTTTGAAAATTGTGCTTAAACCTGACTTCTGTTGGACTGTCCGTCACACACTGAGAGAGTGGTAGAGCAAGAAGGTCATAAACCAATCCCCACTCACTGTAGTGGTACATATAACTCTTTTAATACAGACAATATACAAAAGTAAAAATCCTCTGTCACAGAGAACATACAAAATTGTGGAAGTACAAGAAATTGTGAAAAATGACCTACATTTATTTTGACAAATTTGGGAAAGCACTTTACATTTAGCAAGTATTTGGGACGAAGTCAAAAAAATTATTTTTGCTGTATACTCACGGAAAAGTAAAATATGATTTAAAGCAAGCAAATGTATTTATATAGCACAATTCATACATCAAAGCAATTCAATGTGCTTTACAAAGAAAAATAAAAACATATAGAAATACAATATCATAAAAACAAATACTCAAATATCAAAACTTCAATAACACATAGAATAAGAAAATAGAATAGAATAAAAACAGGATAAAAACATAGGAAGCTATAAGGCTAAACAATGTGGTTAAGTTTAAGTGCTCAGTCATAGGCACGTGAAAAGAGAAGTGTTTTTAAAAAGCGTATTCTTACTTTCATGACACCAAAAACACTAACTAACATAAAACAACACAGTCAGATAAGGCAGCTTTACACATTCATAATTCAGCCCAACCCTGTTCTAGCACCTGCGTACTTAGGTAGATAAGCTACATTAGCAATCAAGCTTCATCAAGCCTGCAATAATTACAGGCTTCTCTTTTGCCTTGTCACAACCATTGATTATGAGTATGCATCTGGCAATGTAAGACATTCATGAATAATAATTGAATTCAGCTGTAGTAAACATGTTTTTCCAAAATATTACAATCCTACCCACTAATACTAAACCTAACATTAATAACCTAATCTTATGCATATCCTAGCTTATGCTAGCCCAAAAACCTAATCCCAACCAGTAGTGCCTAAAAATCAAACACTTAATTAATGAATTTTAATTAGGGGTAAAAGGATCGACCAAACTCATGGTTTGGTGCGATACGGTTGAGTGGTGTAACGGTTTGGAATGGTTTCGATACTACAAAATACAAAATAAATCTACATAATAAATTCCTGAGAAATATGTAATTTGTATTTTCCACTAACTATAATAGTAACCATGGGTAGCTTGAATTCCTAAGAGCATATGGAAATAAAGGGACAACAGAAAACAGCTGTGCCTGCCTATTAAAATGAAATAAAATAGTCATTTAAAACCAAACTTCAACAAGAGTGCATAACCCAGTGGCATATATTAATATTGAGTCACATAGAAGTGCCTTAAACAAAATATGACCACTTGAAGTATGTTACTACCACGAAGAAAACATTATTTTTTTGGTAATAATCAAGCCAAAGAATAAGAACACTTGCATGTAATTTGATTAAATCAGTCTAGACAGCATCAGGCGACAATCAACTAACATCAAATACCAAACATTTATAACAGTGGTGGGCTTTTTCAAGTCCAGCATAAACTTCAATGCTTAAGTTCATCCCAGACATATCAGTTTTGAGAGAAGCACCAAAAGACGAAAGGCCTAACTTCATTTTGGTGTTGTAGGTTTGCTTTTCAATCTTTATGGTGATGTTCTCTTTGTCATGGTATTGTACACACTGTGGCCAGGATCTCCCTGAAGAGCTGTGTATGTGTCTTCCTGTAAGTTAACATACTCATCAGGGTCAGCATAGATATTTTCTCTACTCTCACTCTCATTCACAATGATTTTTGAGGCATGACTTCTGACAGAGTGTCCTCTCTGGGTATCAGAATGTAATGTCTGTGTATCAGCTCTGAGTTGGCTTTCTCTGTGGTGTCGTCTCTTCAGTATGTAGTAGCCAAAGACTAGAAGGGTTCCAGTAGTTAGGACAGCCACGACCACCAGTACAGAAATCATTAAAGACGATTGTGTAACATCTTCGACTATGTCCCAGGTTGAGTTTTGAGCTCCAATCTTATTATGAGCCTCACAAAAGTACTGGTTCTTCAGACTGACAACTGAGTTTATGTACCTTTTTGTTTCTCCCTGTAAAACGCTGACTGCAGATCCATTCCGTTTGTACCAGATGTATTTATCTACAGGTGGGTTGGCATCACTGTCACAGGTCAGAATTACTGAACTGCTTCCCAAAACTGTCTTCTGAGACCGGCTGACTTTCACAGTGGTGGACCTTGGAGGATAGTTCACAATGAGCGTAGCTGCAAGGGCACGGTAATGCTCAAGGCCTAACAATGCACAGGAGTAAATGCCTGCATCATCACTGCTGACTGGTTTAAGATCCATCCATCTTTTGTCTAGAAGGGGCAGGTGAACGTTGTCTTTATAGAAGATGAAACCAGTAGAGTTGCGCTTTGGAATGCAGGACACTTTGCAATAGATCCAGACTGGCTCTCCCTCTGTGGCGACACTAGGATTAATCATTACTTGTATGTCAGTGACAGACAGAGTTACCTTGAATGGGCCACTGTAACTCATCTGTTGTGTTTTGAAGCTGAAACTGTACTTGGCTGAGTCGCTCTTTCTCAGCTCTTTGAGTCTCAGGGTGCAGTCAGTCTCATTATCCCCATGGTACTGCACAACATCTCCATACTCCAAGTCTTTAGGTGTCCTGCTTGGATCCACTGTTTTTGACCAAAGAGTCTGTGTGATGGTCTGACCACTGGGGTATGTATAAGTGCAAGGCAGGTCCACAGATGACCCCTCTATGGCACAGATGGTCTTATTGTATCTCACATCCCAACAGTTATCCAGGAGACAAAGTGCTGGAGAATGGATGTCATTTACAGCACAGGTGTAACTGCCAGAATCCATAGTGCTGAATGAATCTAGGTACAGGCTGTTATTTATAGTCCTTGAGTTGGTTAGTCGTTGTCCATTCTTGTACCAGATGTAAGTCGGGTTGGAGTTGCCACTCAGAGTACATTTAGTGTCACAGGTGAGTGTTACTCTCTGTCCTTCTTGCACGGTGTCTGGATTACTCCTCACCTTCAGAACAGTGACATCAACAGTTGATCCATATTCACTGTTCTTCCATCCTGATGTATGGGTGTTAACTCTACACTTATAATCACCAGAGTCTGTTGGTCTTAAATCTGTGATAACAAGCATCTCTCTATAACCACCACCACCTCCCACACCACCACCTTGCAAACGTCCGTAATACTCTTCATCTTTCAACACAGACTCTGGAATGGTTGTGTCCTTCCATTTCATCTTGTTGTTGTTGTTAAAAAAGAAGACATTTTTTAATCTGTCATTTTTAATAGAAAAACTGCAGGACACTTCTACAGATGATCCTTCTAAGACACAAAACGTATTTTCCTTACCAAACTCAACCACCCCATCTGCAAGTGTGGCAAACATACTTGTTGACAATGTCCACAGATACCTAGATATTCTGGACGCGCAGTTAAACTAAATGTTATGTGATGCTGTTAATTTTGTGTGGTAGGCAGAGTGAACTCTTCTTGTGCAAGTCTTGCTTCCTTCCATTAAGATAAAGTAAATTGATGAAAAAACAAGAATAAGTGTGGGGAAAAAAGGCGGGGCCCCGGTTTCCCAAAGCACTAAGATGATCTTAAGATGCAAGTGTCTCGTTTTTATCAGTGCATTTTCCAAAAGCATTGTTAATTAACAGCGCCTCCCTCAACATACGAGGAGGGATTGCAAATAGTTAATATTAAGGCAACAGAACAAATAGAAATTATCAAAACAGCTTTAATTTAGACAACTTAATTTAGACAAATTATATAAGTGAGTGGATGTGAATGTAATTGAATGCAATAATCAACTGAACATACGTAAAACAATAAATAAGAAAAAGGATCCCCGGCTTGGTCCAGGACTAGAGCAAAGATGTACTCCTCATCAGAGACCAGCTCTTTGTCTCCAAGGAGTTCCCCCATGGTCCAGCTCTGCTGGGTCCTGTTGCGGGCGGTCATTCTGTCACGGTTGAGTCATGACACGAGGCACAGAGCTACAGAACATCCTTTTAATGCTTCTTTCTCATAAGGTTGAACACAAAACAACAAAAGGAGAGTCAAACTGTAAACTGAAGGGCCACACACACAAAGCTAACCCCATACAATGACCAACAAACTGAAAGGCTAACAGGTAAAGGGTAAACAACAAGGTTCAGCTGTCTCTAATTAGGCAGAACAGAAAACAGAAATGCTGAGATGCCTAAAGGCACCTCTGCGGTCAGGTCCTGACTGTGGCCCCCATGCATCTAAAGATGCCTAGAGGCCCCCATCCAGGACTTGACAATCATACCCAGGTCAGTAAAGCCACAGTGTTTGCTTTATCACTTCTTGTATATATAGAAAATGAAAAAGAAATTCCCAACCAAATGTTTTCTTTAAACATGTCACATTTCAAAGGAGGGAGACGGAGCCAGGCGCAGAGGTTTGAGGCATCTTTCAATGAACACAAAAGCAGAGAAACAAAAGGAGTGCCGGGCACTACAACATACTCTCAGACGTCAGGAACGCAGAAACATGCCACACACAATGACCGACAAGGACAGGGAGAAAATGGCTAAACTAAAAACACAGACTAACAAGGACAGAAACAGGTGGGGGCTAAACACAGGTGAAAGGAATAAATTAACTGAAACAACTACAGGAAAGACCATACAAGGACAAGACAAGCCAAGGACAAACAGAAAACACGACAGTCCCCCTCAGGCTGGGACCGTTACAAAACGCAATAAAGAAATAAACATTATCTTAAGATATTCAGCTCAATTATCTCATCTTACATCCCCTGTCCTTTCTGACCGGAGACTGCATTATCAAGGTTGCCAAACTCACATGGCTAACATCAACAGAAACCTCACCTAGCTAGTTAGTCAGAAAAAGATCATATTGATTCCCTATCTGATGGGTCAAGGCTGTGAACTCATATGGCTAAAGTTAACAGAAACCTCACCCCGCCGTGCCCAGGTATGATGCCTGCATGAATGGATTTCAAATGACGTGTTTCTGTAAAATGTAAGCAGTTTTGCAGTAATGGCAGTCAATCCAGTATGTGCTTAAAAGCGTGACACGTTCTCAGACTTTTGTAATTTCTGCCATTTTTCCAGGACCATCAGGAGTTAAGTTACTTCATGAATCGCGAAGCCCTAATCAACATATTCTTCAGGGTAACCATGGATATTATCTCCACTTTGACATCTGAGTTTTTCCTAGCCACTGTGCATCAACCCTGTTGTTGCTTGCTCTTTGGAGTTTCAGGCTAGGGGCTTGTAAAAGCACTTTGTGACAACTGCAGGCAATTTCATTGATTTGATTGAATTACTCGTTTTATGCCATTTTGGATGAGAGCAGTCCTGTTGTTATCTGAACACAACGTAACATTTTTGTGGTGTTTTCCTGATGCCTGTCAGGTTTTCCTGATGCTTCACTAAGGCCACACGACCCATTCATTCTGCTGGAACACAGTAGGAGGGCAGCTGTTGTGAATTCACTTGCTACTTAAATCTTGCTGCATGAATTGCTTTTATTTTATTTTATTCCACTCTTGCTTGCGCCATTAATTCTTTCAGTTAACAAAACGAGTGTGCAAACACTTTGAATGGCCTACGGTTATGAATGGAATTGGGCTCTATGAAACACAATGGCTTAACAAGGATTCTTTAAGAATGTCAACACTAATAGTGACAAAACAATAAATTCCTGGTTTCTCTTTGCCAACAATATATTTTCTGTGCTATAATTGAAGGTTTGAGAAAAAAAAAATGAACTGTGTAACGTAACCAGTTCCTAGCGGTTTGTCCTTACTGGTATTGCCTCAGCTATCTCCATTCACTGACAAGGAACGTTATAATCAAGTGACATCCAAATAAACGACTCGTAACCATACAGTGCTAATTCAAAACGGGTCTTCAGATACCTATGGGTGATGTCACGGTTACTACGTCCATATTTTTTTTACAGTCTATGAACGTAACCCACCCACTGAGGTGAATTCTGAGTCTCGACCCAAGGTTCAACATTTAAAAACCATACACAGATTTAATAGTAACTAAATTAAAGATGACTAATACCAAAAACTATGCAAAACACATAACTGGTGATACATAAACTGTCATTTATTTTTCACACCTCTCCAGAGAGGCAATGTGAAATCAAACTAATTATTTTCCCTGTTATAGTGCTGGTACGAGTGGAAGACATGGGAGACCGTAGGAGACGTCAGGAGGTCAGATCACAGCCTGTAGGAGGGAAACAGGAGCACTCATCAGAGAACACGGTGTAGTTCCCCGTCACACTCTCTATAACCTCTCTCTGACCGTGAAGAATGCTGAGATGAGAAGACAGAGGAAAGGAGTGTGGAGAGTTTGGAGTGTGAGAGTCTGGAGTGTGTCACAGAGAAGTCTCCGGGAGGAGGCTGTCATAAGGTGCTGCTTCTTCTATAAAGTGATGAGTGTAAGCAGCAAGCCACACGCACACATGCACATTCAAGGACTCTCTGTCAGCATTGCAAGAACAACACAGGGCATTAGAGTAATTTGCACCATTACAAGAGTGCCTTTAAGAGGCAAACACAAAAGACATACGCCTAAAAATAAAAATGTGTGTTAGAGCAATGCAAGGTGTCAAAGAAAGGTAAGGAATATCATTAGGGACCTTGGCCAAACTATAAGCTCTCAGCTAAGGAAGCACCAAGGCAGCATTTGTGGCACCACTGAGTCCGACAATCACATATAATCCCACACTCTGAATAGCTGTCTACCAGCTTGATACTCTGTCCTGCAGCCTTGTGTGCCACACAAAGTGTGATGATAGAAATACATTCTCAGGCTCATACACCTAATTAATCTTAATTGTTGTAGTGTGACATTTAGTCACAGACTTATTCATCCATCCGTCGGTGTGCTCATGGGGACCCCACCCACTTTCTGTAAACTTTCTGAATAAAACAATGTGTGTCTCCCACTCTTCAACACCTCTCTCTCTAACTCTTTTTCTCTTCCCTTTTTCTTCTGCTCACAGCGGTTTTTCACTAGCAGTCCCAGCTGTCATATTATAAGTTCTGATGACTCAGAACACACTGGAGGTCACCGCCAGCCTCAGTCCATTTGACCCTGTCACACTGCATCACACTTGGCAGCACCCAGACCAGAACACACACACACACAAACTGCAGGCAAACCTGGTCTGTTTGTGGTCCACACTTCCTGCAAGGTTGCTAACACAAGCATGCAGACAAAAACACTCCGGAAAAATGCACACACACACCTATACTTCTGCAATGAAGAGACGACCCAACCCTACTGCTTTCCGCATTCCATAGAAAATATAATAAAATTAAATTAAAATCAATATCCAATATCCAATATCTTATATATTGATATTCCAGACACTGTTCATGGAAAGAAATATCTGGAATGAGAATGAGAAGCGTTGTTGATTCCAGGTATAACCTAACCCTAACTATGCTCAGCATCAGCATCCAGTAATCGGACAGGACTCATCAGTGGGCCTACTATCCTAAACTAGTCAAAAATCTAATGCCTCTTTCAAAGCACATTTCGCCAAGCCATTTGGATTTTTTTCACACTGCTAGCTCAAGAATTTTTTTTTGTTAGTAAACAGGCATTCGAGGTGAACTCATTCCCCAGCCAAAAAACACCAGCAACTGGTTAAATACCAGACATACCACCAAGAGTTACTAGAGTGTGAAATTACAAAGAAGCCTTGTACAATTTGCGGCCGGTTCATGCTGGACCCTTGGGCATTGTCTGTACGGCGCAACCAGGATTTGATCCCCTCAACATAATGACGCAACTGTGCGATGGGCCAGTACACCATCTAATTTAAAGACAGGCCGTGTCAATTCTAGCCTTGGCCTAGGGACTAACACAAGGGCGTTCTGAACTTGATGTTTGTACTATGGTCTGAATGTAGCTGTTGCTCGTCCATCTGATATTGAAGCATTTGTTATGAAAGGGTGCAGAAACCACATCAGCATGACAACAGGCTGCAGAATTGTATTGCTGACGGCAGACACCGAGCATCTCCTTGGTGATAAGGGAAAAAGCCGATCAACAGCCCACAGATATGCACCGCCCAAGCTAGCAAAGACCAGAACGTTGCATCTCTAATCTAGATAATGTGCTCTAGTCCTCCCCAGGCCAGGACCAGCCTCATGATAATCTGCTGAGATGGTGTAGCAGAGATACACACAGAGCAGATAGATGGTTTCTCTCCACATATGGTTGCCTGCTGTGGATCTCAAAGCACATACTGGGCTGCATTAAACTGATCATACACGAAAAACAGGATGCTCATTGTCAGTGAATTATTCTGAGTAGCCATCCCTGAAATTTTGGAGAAGGCAAAGGATAAATCATGGGCAAAGATGAAGGTCATCACGGACAGTGCTGACAGCCACTGTGACAGAGGCCATGGTGGTGTGCCATGTCTGGAATTCAGGCTGGTTATGGTCCTGGAGACGGTTCGGACAGTGGTAACCAGAGAGCTGGACCGAGGAGGGTTTTGGAAAGGAAGGACAGACGAAATACCAGCCTGTAGGTTGTTTTCATGAAGAGTGAAGAGACTCTAGTCATCTTGAAGTCAGAGGGGATGCAGCCTGTTGTCAGGAATTAGTTGGTGAGGGATGTGAGCAATGGGAAAGGGTCTTCGGAGATGATCTGGAGGAGGGATAATTGAATATGTTGGAGGAGACCAGACATTACCAGAGCAAGGAAAAAGAGGTTAATGCATAGATGAGTTTGGGGAGTGAGGGACCAGTGGATGAGGTTTGGATGTCATCAACCTTCTTTCAAAAGAGGTTGACAAAGTCATCCGTAAAGAGGAAAGATGGACGATTAAAGAGAGAAAAGAAAGCGGCAAAGATATTCCTGGGGTTAAAGGAAGAAGTTTGAAATTTGGAGGAATGGAAAGTGGCTTCAGATGCAGGGGACAAGAAGGTAGCAGGGAAGGAGTGAAAGGGTGACAGGTCATTCTGCATTTTGTTATCCTCCATTTTCTCTCAGCTGCCTGCAGGCCTGTTCTGTCATCTCACAGTGAGACTTAGCCACGGTGCAGTAGGGGAAGACCGAGTCGGTGCAGTGGAAAGGAGACAGTGAGTCATAGGACGTAGAACTGGAGGAGTGCAAAGTCATAACGCAGAAGGGTTTAGCAGATGAGAGCTGGACAGAAGAGAACCTGGGAAGAGAGAACGAAGATGACTTTCCTTATTTGATTAACTCCACAGAACAACAATACTTGACAAGTATTGTCCCGCTTTAAAATTAAAATAAGAAGTACAAGGCTGCCGCAGTGTGACAGGATTTCTTGATCCTACATAAGGCCAGGTGTTTTTCCCTGAGTAAAAAAAAATTGCCTTGAGTTTTACCTGCTTACGAAAAGTACTGGCCTCATAACGATTTGTTTCTTGTAACACCACTCTGTGATCTGTGGTGCTCCAACTGTCTGACATTGTTAAAAAGGTACAAATTAAGGATATTTTATTCAAGGTCAGTACCAGGAAATGCTGGTCTTGAGGAAGTTGTAGTTTTACTCAACCTATGTTAGCACAGAAACATGAAATCGGAAACCTACCAACTTTACTATAAACTATTCTTGCCCAAAATGGGTCACAATTAGAGTATGTCAACACCTACAAATAACTTGGTATACCCCTGCACTCATTCCACACCCATGTCACCCACCTACAGTCTAATGCTTATTTCACTGGTTTCTCGGCATAACTAAACCACCCTCCCAAGTACACCCTGGTACAAAAGACCATCCTGCCAATCCTTGACTACGGCAACCTTACAAATACATGTAATTAGCAATCAGATGTAATATACTCCCATTCACTTTGTCCTAAGCTTCACACCCAGGTCAACTAGTCCTCATTACACACCCTTCGCCAAACTCACACGGATTTCTTTACGAGTCCCTCTTAGGCAAGACTCTTATCATGTGCTATTCTAATAGAAAACAGACGCAGGCACTTGGTTAGATATCTAACACTGGTCACTCCTAATGCCCACACTTCCTTTAGTCGTCAGTCAGTTCAATTCTCCATTGCCAATGACTGGAACAAATAACAAACTTGACACTTAAACTTGACATTTTGAAAACATCTTTCCCTTTCAAAAGCACAGTAACCAGGCTGCTATCAGATCAATGTGTCTGCTGAGCCACAGATCGGTCCATACGTTTGTCTTGTCCAAGGCAATCTCATGATTATTTATTTTGTTGTATTTTTCGTAAATACTGTTTATTTGTATTTTTACATTATTCATGTTGTCTCTGTGTTGTGCTGTCTTCCACCTGTCATTGTTGAAAGTTACTTATCTGGTTAAAAATGTTTTATGAATGTAAATAAATTACATGACATGGGTGTCAGGCGACTATTGGTTGTCTTACTGCTAATTAGCAGGGACGAGATGCTGACCGATTAAAATGAAATATGAATGTAATTATATAATAACCAAGAAAACTGTTTATTAGCCCAATTGTTTTATTCTGTGTTGTTGACAGCATTCAGCCCACTGTTAGTGTCATGACAAAGAGAGTATTTCCTGAGGGAGCGGGAAAGAACACATGCTCAGGGTTGATAGGAGTAGAATTAGAAGAAAGGTCTCTGTCAGCATTACATCAGATTTTTGGAGAAGATAGAAAGGGGAACAGAAATCTGCAGTGAAGGTCTAGCTCAGCCCTAATGTGTGTGCTTTGTGTCACCATAGCATCATAAGGGACTTCTAGGGCTGGTTCGCCCTCCACTGGTTGAGAGGACAACATGTACCTCTCTATTATAGTGAAAGAAGAATTGGTGAATATCTGTAAGCACAAAAATAGTCTCTATCTGAAACGTGATGGTTGGTTAACTATTCTTTTAAAATGTAAACAGGTGACATTGAGATGGTTTGGGATGTTTTGGACTGCAGAGTGAAGGAAAAACAGGCAAAAGGTGCTCAGCATATGTGGGAACTCCTTCAAGACTGTTAGAAAAACATTCCAGGTGACTACCTCATGAAGCTGGTTTAGAGACCGCCAAGAGTGTGCAAAGCTGTCATTAAGGCAAAGGGTGGATACTTTGAAGCATGAAAGATATAAATGTATTTTGATTTGTTAAAAAAGAATGTTGGTTAATACATGATTCCATGTGTTATTTCATAGTTTTGATATCTTCACTATTTATCCACAATGTGTACATGTGTCCAAACCTTTGACTGTAACTGTATAAAACGTCAATATGTCTTGCCATAAAAGTTCCCTGTGGCCTCTTGCTAGCCTCTTTATTAGACTCCAACTTGCTGAGTCATCCAGTTTGGAAGGATAACCCGAACTAGACAGGGTCTTTGTGAATCTACTCTACTTCATAACTGTCTTGACCATGTTTCAAAAGAATACTCAAGGCCGTTCAAGCCTTACATCGATCCTGTACTTTTTCTACCACTGTTCCTTAGTTTCTTTGCAAGGTCCTTGGCGCTTATGGTTGAGTGTTTGTTTTTCAATTCATATCTTACAGATACTGCTGAAATTATTAAAGCTCAACAGAGGTGAAGTCTCTATCAAATAGAACATAAAAATGCCCCAAATATATAGAATATACAGCATATAAAAAAACAGTTATTTACAATGTTATAACAATACAGTTGAGAGAAATTACCTGCAAAAGGCACCTATAGTTTGGTCTGATCTTCATGCCGTAACAACACATAAACACAGGGCCTTAACAAGAACACACATAATTGTGCACTTTTACATGTCTTCATTAAACCCACTGGTCCAACATGTTCAGAATATACTGGAATAAATACGTGAACCTCAAGGATGATGACATCTTCCAATCTGGGTAACTGAAGTAAGGTGTTCCAATCAATGTGATTACATTCTAGTCAGGATTACAGTTCACCTTTCATACAAAACCAGAAAAGGAACCAGGAAAGCCTAATTCAGCTGGCCCGCAATAAAAAATCGTGAATGTTGTTGCTCTCAGTGGATTTGAACCTGGGTCTCCCATGTGAGAGGTTATGTCTTCAACCACTACACCACAGAGATATACATTGGCCATGTGTCGGTATCGCGTCTCGATGTTAGATAAAAGTTAAACTGACTAAAATTTTTTATTCAGTTTACCTACACCACAAATAACGTCTATAAACTAAGGCTTTTGCCACTGGCCGTTTTAGCCAGTAATTAGCCAGTAATAGGCTTACTAATATCTACTAACTTGGAAGAGTCATAAGAATTGAGCAATTGCTAGCGAGACTGAAGATGAACTTTACACTGCCAAAGCTATTTCATTTCATGACACAAAATATGTTTGTTTTTCTTTCATTCGTGAATGACATTGATACAATAACTATCAATATAGATGACGATAACTGCTTTTTACTATAACGTAGCTACTGAAGATCGTAGCCAACAAATCCTAAGGCAGAATTAGTTTTGACTGCGACAAGCCTTGAACACAGGACCTCTTACACAATATTCTGCATCTCTAACCACTATACTATTTAACGAGGGGTAGTCAGTCAGTCACTAACTCTGACTGACTACCCCTTGAGTCATTTACATGGTCCGGCAAAAACACAGTTTTTTCCCAATTAAGTCGGCCCCTCAAATCAGAAATCTGTTGATGTGGAATATGGCCCAGTCAAAATAAATATAAAAAAAAACCCAGGAGTAGAGCGGTTTAGGCTCAAAGGCCTAGATAAGGCTATAAAGGCATTTCAAAAGAGAACAGACTAATGTACTGTAGAAAGGTCAGTGCTATTGCAACGATCCTAGGAGTGAGCATACAGCAAAGATCACAGCAAGAGCAAGTTGTATAAGGGTCAAGGTGACAAATAATTCAAAATAACATGTGTCCATAAGTCCACAATAAGGAAGACACAAAACAAGTGTTTGATTAATGGGAAGATACCATATGGGAAACTAGTACTTTCCAAAAATTAAATTGATGCCTGTTTCAGGTTTGCCATAAACCAGCAGGATGTTCCACCACACTATCACAATAATGCTTTATGAACAGACAACTCAAAAATGTTAGCACAATGCTACCTTTGAAAGAGACAAAATACAGCATCATGGTTTAGGTCTGTTTTGTTGTCTAAGTGCCTGGATGGCTTACAGTCATTGAGGAAACAATTCATTCGAACTTGTATCAGGAAATTCTACAGGACAATATCCATCTGAAGCTTAAAAGAGGCTGGTTCATGACGAACGCCAATGACCCTAAACACAAAACTTGACATAGAACAAAATATGTGCTTCTTGGAATTGCCTAGTCGAGAGTCCTGACCTAACCCTACTGATTGATATGTTCTGGTATGAACTGAAGCAATCTGTTAATGAAAGATGCCCCAACAATAATCTCTATTGTTATCACTTAGATGAAGATTAAACTATATTTTAGGAGCCATTTATATAGTTAGCGTTCACAAACCTGTTCTCGCTACTGTATAACAACGCAAGAAATATGCAATGATTTAGGCTTGGAAAATGCTTTAAAATGCCAAATGCATCCCAGTGCTGGCTTGCTTCTGAAGCTATGCTGAATGGGACAAAAACATCTGAAAATGGTCCTAACAGTACAGGGCAGTAAACAGGACACTGCCTTGCCTATGGTGCTTCTCCTGGATGAGACACTGTCCCGACAACATTTTCAATCTGGCCCCCTCATAATCACAGAAACCAGATAACGCCTAGGCTCCAAATGGCTTATTCATCCCCTATCCTCCCTCAGTAAAAAAAACAAAAACATTGTAAAGTATTCTAAATTTATGTTGTCAATAAGATACGTAAATCGCTCTAGATAAGAGCATGAGCTATGACTAAAATATCAAATGTAAAAAGGTTAAACTGACATATTTACTGCAACCTCATTAATAGCAAAGGAATCCAGTGAATGAACAGCCAATATGGACTAAGATACTCTAACAGTAGCAAATAGACTCCGTTGCAATAAATTACAATTATCTTAGCATTCCAATCTTGGAACTGATTTTCGTATTTATGATTCCGAGTGCGCACTTCCCTTACCCGTCTTGCAGGTCCGTATTTCGTTGCGGTCCACCTTTTCTCGGCTCCTACATTCTCCACATCACCGAGCAGCCCTGCAGATTCAGAGTCCGAGTCCTCTCCTTCCTCCAGCTCCTCGCCCTCCTCCACCTCTGCCGTCTTCAGTCGCTTTGGCGCCCTCCCATACTCGCCTTCCTCGTATTCTTCATTGAGCGACATTGCTCTTCAGATGGACAGCAACTTAAACCTTCTTTATCTGTAAACAGAGCGCAAAGACGGACTAGTGGTATGTCGTAAGCTCACTGTCGTGGTTTTAGTAGGGTCTCTGGAGTACTGTGTATCAAGAAAACCTGTATATCATCATGTTACGCGCCCTCCTCCGTGGTTCTGTACCAGCACTGCCCAGAGAAGGTGTGAGTGGATATTTGGAGAACCACCCTGCAAGCCATTCATTGGACAGCCTGCGCTTGCTACTAGGAATACTGCTACGGATTGGTCATTATATGTGTGTCAACAGAGAAAGCAAGCGCTCTCCAAATTCTGCAGTGAAGTGGACTACGCAGAGGTGTCATTGTCACTATTCGGCTCAATTATATAAAAATCAGTGTCTCCTTGGAAATCTGCAATATTCTAACCATTTGGCATCAGTTTCATGCCAATCACGACCACGTGAATATGTTATAAAAGTCCTTAAACCCAATCTTCTGAATAAAAAGTTTATTAGCCTACAGCATGTGAAACATATCTGCTAAAATAATATGCCATTTAGCTGTGTCAACAGAATAATTTTCCTCAAATCATAAACAGCTATGTTCAAATGCTGAATCTCCCCAAACCTCTTAATACACATTTAATAAAAGCCTTATAATCCTACCAATAATAATGTAACCAGCAGATCCTACTGTTTAGAATAATAATGATACAATCTCCATTCTTTTTTGGCAGTCATGAATTGGAATCATACTTCAGTCTGAGAATAGTTTCAGCATGCCTATTTCACCCTGTTTAAATAGTGGGGTGGAGCTGGAAATGGAAATTGGGCCTTCTCACTCCTTGGGTTTTGTATGAGTGTGCTGTATATCCCAGGTTCTTTCAGGTTTCATCCTGTTTTGTCACATCCAGTGCCCAATGCACTTAGTGTCAATCAAGACCTCATTTGTGCCAGCTACATTGATACTAGACAATGTTGTTGACTAACCATAACAATATTGGTTGGATAGTTTTGCTTTGGATTTAAACTTTTCATGATACATCCTAGGTTATCATGTTATTTAAAACACTTTGTCTCAAATCGGGGTGCTGGTTAGGGGCAAAAGGTTAGTTTACCACTTTTTGGTCTTCAGGAGTGAATCATTCTGTTGCGTAAACAGATGAAGGTATTTTACACACAATGTTTCTTTCCTTTTCACTACCTTATGCAAACACATGGATTGTTATGACAAAATAGGAAAATCTGATTTCATGGATCAACCCGATAAGCCACAAGCAGACAGGTTTGGCAGGATTGTCTTGAGATTGACATTGTGCAAAGAGAGAATTACAACATGTGGGTAGAGTGATACAGGAGCATGTATTAAAGCTACTACTCAGTAAAAATCACCAGCCAACCATTGATTGTAGGACTTTTATTAATTCATCAGCTTTGCTGTGAGCTTAGCTATAGAAACGTGTGTGAAGCATGCTAGTCACCTTTCCTGAAGTTATTTAATTGTAAAGAGATAAGACAAAGAAAGAAAAGGAAAGAATTTGTATGTATTTTGGAATGCATTTGTAATTCAAGACAACTGTGCATTATGACTCAACTCTAATACACAGGAAGTGCAAGTGAAAGAACAAAAGAGGAAGTGCAGCAATAGATGTCTTTCTTCTGTACACCTACCATTTATTAACTGGTGTGAAATCCAGGCCCAGTTCCATGGGGGGGAGCAAAAAGGGGTGCTTGGATACATGCAAGCAGCCATGCGCCCGTCGGCTTCCTCGTGACTGTCAGCTTCCGCGATGCGCATTACTCAGACGGACTGTTAATGCCTGTCTGCTGAAGGGACGAGAGCGCCAGCGCGATGACCAATGGCCAAAACGGGAACATGTTAAGTCTGAGGGGAAAAGGGCAGATGCTCGAGACTCCCTGTAGTCTATCTGAGCACGTGCCTGCACAAAGGAAGGCCATCAGAGCCATCAGATCCACCTAGTAGAGTACTCTGAAGCCCACATCATCCCGTACCTGACAAGTTTATCAAAAGGGAGTGGTTGTAAACAGGCCTGAAGAGATTTGAATATCACAATATACCCACACAATAAAATCTGCCTATGCATACCTAAAACACAAAACCTCAAATATGTGTAGTACACTGCACCGTTGTGGGAGAATCATGCACGGTTTTAAGCTTCCATCTGAATTACGTTGAATATCCTTTTAATGTGTCATACTTCAATGAGATCAGTTGTCCAACTCTGCCCTCCACCCTGCACCATTCAATCTAGGCCTAGAAAACAGAACAATCCAGAACATGTCAATGCAGCATATGCTTTGCTTTGTGCAAGTGTGTAATGCCACACTTACCCTGACTCACTGGGCATGGTTAGAAACAAAATGGCCAAAAGTAAAGTTTTATTTAAAGAGACAGGTTAAAGGAAAAGCCCACTTGGTTGGTCTTCTCTGAGGATGATCAAGAGGAGGGTATTTCTGATCCTTTTAAAGGGTCTAATGTGGACTGTGGCATGGTTTTCTCAGGGCTTGCCTGTTCATGTTTTTAGCCTGGGATGCAAGGAACATCTTTGCAATGGTATCACCAACTAATGTGTGTTTGTGAAATTCCCTTTATAGTCCTTTGGATTTCACAATTTTCAATTGTTACAGCGTAGTTATCCACAGTCAATTACAAATAGGGCACATATATAAAAACAGAACAGTAACAGCCTATAAAAAGTAGAACAATTACTAAAAGGTTAAAGTACAAATTGGCACTATTATTTGTTTACATAATGGTTTACCCATTTAGAAATCACAAGACTTTCTTTTCACATAGCCCTTGTAACTCAGGCCTCCTTTCAGACTGCAAAGGAAAACAATAATTAAACCAAACGTTTCTCTACATTGTTAGTGAAGCTCAACTTCTCATCCACACATATACACTCACCTAAAGGATTATCAGGAACACCATACTAATACTGTGTTTGACCCCCTTTCGCCTTCAGAACTGCCTTAATTCTACGTGGCATTGATTCAACAAGGTGCTGAAAGCATTCTTTAGAAATGTTGGCCCATATTGATAGGATAGCATCTTGCAGTTGATGGAGATTTGTGGGATGCACATCCAGGGCACGAAGCTCCCGTTCCACCACATCCAAAAGATGCTCTATTGGGTTGAGCTCTGGTGACTGTGGGGGCCATTTCAGTACAGTGAACTCATTGTCATGTTCAAGAAACCAATTTGAAATGATTCGAGCTTTGTGACATGGTGCATTATCCTGCTGGAAGTAGCCATCAGAGGATGGGTACATTGTGGTAATAAAGGGATGGACATGGTCAGAAACAATGCTCAGGTAGGCCGTGGCATTTAAACGATGCCCAATTGGCACTAAGGGGCCTAAAGTGTGCCAAGAAAACATCCCCCACACCATTACACCACCACCACCAGCCTGCACAGTGGTAACAAGGCATGATGGATCCATGTTCTCATTCTGTTTATGCCAAATTCTGACTCTACCATCTGAATGTCTCAAAACAAATCGAGACTCATCAGACCAGGCAACATTCTTCCAGTATTCAATTGTCCAATTTTGATGAGCTCGTGCAAATTGTAGCCTCTTTTTCCTATTTGTAGTGGAGATGAGTGGTACCCGGTGGGGTCTTCTGCTGTTATAGCCCATCCGCCTCAAGGTTGTGCGTGTTGTGGCGTCACAAATGCTTTGCTGCATACCTCGGTTCTAACGAGTGGTTATTTCAGTCAAAGTTGCTCTTCTATCAGCTTGAATCAGTCGGCCCATTCTCCTCTGACCTCTAGCATCCACAAGGCATTTTCGCCCACAGGACTGCCGCATACTGGATGTTTGTAAACCCTAGAAATGGTTGTGCGTGAAAATCCCAGTAACTGAGCAGATTGTGAAATACTCAGACCGGCCCGTCTGGCACCAACAACCATGCCACGCTCAAAATTGCTTAAATCACCTTTCTTTCCCATTCTGACATTCAGTTTGGAGTTCAGGAGATTGTCTTGACCAGGACCACACTCCTAAATGCATTGAAGCAACTGCCATGTGATTGGTTGGTTAGATAATTGCATTAATGAGAAATTGAACAGGTGTTCCTAATAATCCTTTAGGTGAGTGTATTTTAGTTTTGACTTGATCTATGTATTGTCCTTCCAAGGTTATAATTACAGTATATTAATTACAGATATACTTGTGATGGTCCATATCAGCTCAGTTTAGGAGTTTGAATGCTGGCCCTGTCCAGAGGCTCTCTGATTCCCTCTGCTTGCTGTCGATGCAGCTTGATGTTGAAAGATATCGCCATTGTTCACACCCTCTCTTATCTGGTTACCCGGTGTTGTAACTACAATGTGAAATAAACTCTTATAGACGGAAAACTCATTATTTGACCTTGTGTGTTATACTCAGTCATATAAAATGTACTGACATTTTTGAGGAAATAAAATATTATTCGAAGATCTGTTGTGTTTCTTTGATTAAGAGTTGTGATAAATGACCACATACTTGTGAAAATAATACCAAAGCAACAATAAATCAGTCCCCAAACAGATACTAGTTATGGCGTACAATATATTAGCTATGGAATACAGTATGAGAACAGAGACATGGTAATAGTACACTTAACATAGTGAAAATATTCCCATATAGGCATGTTTTACATCTAAGTTTACTAGGCTATTTAATGTATGTCATATTCCTTATTTCATATATAATGACTAATTCTTTGGTCATCATCCAGTTTTATGCAACCCTGTTTCCAAAGAAGTTGGGACGCTGTGTAAAACGTTATGCAACAGAATGCAATGATGTGCAAATCATTCAAACCCTATATTCAATAGAAAATAGTACCAAGAAAATGCCAGTAACATGTTTCAAAAAAGCTGGGACAGAGGCACCAAAAGACTGGAAAGGTGTAATGCTAAAAACCTAAACCTGGTGGAATATCACACAACTAATTAGGTCAATATCACAACATAAAATTGCAAAGAGTTTAGGGATCTCATAATCTATGGTACACAATATTATTAAAAGACTCTGGAGAAATCTCTGTGCACAAGGGACAAGTGTGAAAACCAATATTGGATGGTCATGATCTTCGCGCCCTCAGGCGGCACTGCATTAAAAACAGACACAATTCTATAGTGGACATCACTGCATGGGCTCAGGAACACTTCTGAAAACCAGAAGTCTGTAAACATAGTACATTGCTGCATCTACAAATGCAAATTACATTTCTACCTTGCAAAGAAGAAACAATACACAAAAAACATCCAGAAACACCAGCACGTTCTCTGGGCCCGAGCTCATTTCAAATGGACTGATAACTGTCCTGTGGTCAAACAAATAAAAATGTGAGATTATTTTCGGGAATAATGGACGCTGCGTCCTCCAGGCTAAAGAGGAGAGGGACCATCCGGCTTGTTATCAGCGCACAGTTCAAAAGCCATCATCCGTGATGGTACAGGGGTGCATTAGTGCACATGGCATCTGTGAAGGCCGCATTAATGCTGAACAATAGATACAGGTTTTGGAGCTGCCATCCAGACAACATCTTTTTCAGGGAAGGCCATGCTTATTTCAGCAGGACAATGCCAAACCACATTCTGCACATTTAACAACAGCATGGCTCCGTAGTGACCTGTCCCGTCCTGAAAACATTTGGCGCATTATGAAATGACAAGTACAGCAAAGGAGACCCTGAACTGTTGACCAGCAATCCTATATCCAGCCAGAATGGGACAACATTTCACATTCAAAACTATAGCAATTGGTCTCCTCATTTCCCAAACGTTTACAGACAGTTGTTAAAAGAAGGGGTGATGCAACTCAGTGGTAAACATGCCCGTCCCAACGTTTTTGACGGGATGCTGGCATCAAATTCAAAATGGCCATGTCATTTTCCAAACATTCGTTATGTTGCCTTTGTACTATTTTCAATAAAATACAGCGGAAAATGACACAATTGAATTCTGTTTATATTTGGATTTTTACAGAGTCAACTTTTTTGAAACGGGCTTGTACATATATGTGTAACAGTTGTGAAATGTGTAGCCAGTTAATGTTGAGGTTGGTGCTGATAGCATCGGTTAAGTCTCTCACTCTGAGACCATAAAGTAGTTGTTTCCCATGTCGTATTTGTATTCAGAGCTTCGCTGGGGTTTCGGCCCACATAGGGCGGTCGGAGCAAAACAGTTACACAAGCAAATATGAGATCAAACAAACATATTTACTGACATGGTCTCTTTCTAATCCCTTAGAGAGCACCACCAGTGTGTTGATGAGGTTTGCATAAAAACCACAGTAACTTTGACACTTCCATCTGCCCACTCACTCATCTGCATTCTAAAGGGTGGGCATGACGTCATTCCTCAAACCGGGATAATGGATTTTCTCTCGTAAACAAATCATGTCTTAACTTTCCCCGGGTTTACTTATATAAACACTGCCTAACTGGCATGATTGTCATTATTCACGTCTGGATGTTGCCTCAGCTGTGACAGACAAAAGCACAACACTTTGACACATCTTACACAGTCTTAAGCTTCTATGTTTGAAAGACTAAAGACCAATAGTAGCAATAAGGAGGTGATATGAGGGAATTAGGGATCATGGTTGTCAGAATATTTTAAGGGTTATTGTAGATGCAGTATTTCAGAAAACATAATGTGTCTTGAAACATAGTGCTCCACAGCAGCAATATACAAGGTTCCAAAGGTTCAAAAAATTCCAGATGACGATAAAAGTTCATAAAGGTGGGCATTCATTCCAAATCATGAGATTAAACACATCTAATATAGTGGAAAGCTGAGCATGGCAAAGACTAGTGCATTTTATGCAAATCACACGTGTAGATGTGTACAGGCATCTATGTATAGACTGGCCCTCCTGTCTGCACAAACCCCACCAACGGCCTGATGCAAATTAAAATGTTCACAAAGTCAAACTAATCTAATTCAATCCAGCCCAACTATCCTCAAGTCTTCTTCCTGCATACAGGGAAGATGAACAGCGAAGCAAAGGGA
The DNA here is from genome assembly GCF_011004845.1 of Esox lucius. Lineage (NCBI taxonomy): Eukaryota > Metazoa > Chordata > Actinopteri > Esociformes > Esocidae > Esox > Esox lucius. Next base: position 13,635,987 of record NC_047574.1, on the reverse strand, counting down.
GATTTAGCAATCTGTTAGAATTAAACACCCTATCTCACAAAGAGAGTAAAAAGGCTTTGGGCTAAATTGTAAAGGTTGACCAAAGGAGAGTTACCACTACAGCCACACTGCTGTTAATGGCGTCTGAGTCAAGTCTGAACAGATTTTACAAAAAGGTAGAAGTCATTATGTTCAGATGAGGATTATTTCAGATTGCTTACAGCTAAATTAACCACAAATTGAAATAGGATGAACGTGATGTGGATTCCAATGTTTAACAGGCACAGACAAAAACATATTTGGAATGCACCTATTGCGCCGTGTTAATTACATTTCTGTGATTCACATTTCCACAAACCGGCCACCGGGTGTTGGGTGCCCCAAAGCTCATCGATGCACGAAGGCGACGAAGGCTATCCTGTCTGGACCAAATCGACCAAGTCTACTGTGGCACAAGTCACAGAGAAGTTGAATGATGGTTATGGGAGGAATGTGTCACTACACACAGCGCATCACACCCTGCTGTGTATGGGGCTGTGTAGCCCCCCGACTGGTCAGAGAGCCCATGATGACCCCTGTCCACAATCAAAGGCACCTACAATGGGCCCAAAAGTGTCAGACCTGGACATTGGAGCAGTGGAAGAAGGTTGCCTGATCCGATGAGTCCCATGTTCTTTTCCATCACGTGGACAGCAGTGTATGTGTGTGTCTTTTCCCTGGGGAAGTGATGGCACCAGGACGCACTGTGTGTGATGCTCTGGGCGATGTTCTGTTGGGAAACCCTGGATCCGGGCATTCATGTGGATGTCAATTTGACTCGTGCCACCTACCTAAACATCATTGCCGACCAGGGACTCCCATTCATGGCAATGGTACTCCCTGATGGCAGTGGCTTCTTTCAGCAGGATAATGTGCCTTGCCACACTGCACACGTTGTTCGGGAATGGTTTGAGGAACATTATGAACAGATCAAGGTGTTTCCCTGGCCTCAAAATCCCCCAGATCTCAATCCGATGAAGCATTTGTGGGATGTGCTGGACAAACAAGTCCACGGTGTCTCCATCACGTAACTTACTGGACTTGAAGGGTCTGCGGCTAATGTCCTGGAGCCAGATACCACATGACACCTTCAGGGGTCTAGTGGAGTCCATGCCTTAGCAGGACCTATAACATATTAGGCAGGAGGTCATAATGTTTTGGCACATTAGTGTACACACAAATAATAATAACAACAAAACCACAATTCCCAACACCAGGTCGTAGCTCAAGTAAAATCATACTCCGATCAAGACCATTTGTCTGGGACGGGAAAAACGGGTCAGAATCACACGGGGCACGCCTGGCATTAGTCTCGCTCCCAGTACTGAATCCAATTATCATACACATAGCCCTTGGGCACTCGTTACCATCAGCAGCAGCAAATGGGCCAGCTGCGTCAATGCTACACTGACAAAGAACATACCGGTTAACAGGCAGTTGGTGCTTTATTAATTAAAATGTGTTCATTGTGATAAAATAATGTTACTACTACTGGTGAAAAGGAACATGGCCATGAGTCTTGTAGCTGGTTAGCTTTCACTTTTGTTTCACATGTAGTGGCTGGCTCAGGATGTGTGATGCAATGTTACCGGTCTAGTGTTTGTGTGTACTTCCTAAAGTAAGAAATGCTGCTAACTGAAGCGATAACCTGTTCAGCTAGATGTAGTCACAAGACTAGGACCTTGTTTGTACAACCTTTCTTAAAATGTCTTGAGAAATTGTGATTTTCTACGTGACATGCTGAGACTCCAAGAGGAGACAAGAGGGGAAGACATGGAAAGCAATACCGCTAAAGAATAAACGAGGACAACCACTAGAATTATAAGGTCACCACCACCAGGATGATAGGTCGTTCACAATAGCCTAGGATGATTTTAAGCACATCTAATATAGTGGAAAGACGGGCATGGCAAAGACTATTGCATTTTATGCAAATCACACGTGTATATGTGGATGTACAGGCATCTATGTCTTCTTCCTGCATACAGGGAAGATGAACAGCGAAGCAAAGGGAGATTTATCTTTTAGAATTAAACACCCTATCTCACAAAGAGAGTAAAAAGGCTTTGGGCCAAATTGTAAAGGTTGACCAAAGGAGAGTTACCACTACAGCCACACTGCTGTCAATGGCGTCGGAGTCAAGTCTGAACAGATTTTACAAAAAGGTAGAAGTCATTTTGTTCAGATGAGGATTATTTCACAATGCTTTCAGCTAAATTAACCACAAATTGAAGTCTGACAGGCACAGAAAAAAACAAGAATACTGTGATCATTCAGCCTGCTGACGAAACTTAGTTTAATAGGCAAATTATTTGGGATGGATCTGTTTGCAAAGTGTCAATAAAATTTCTGTGATTCACATTTCAGTCATTTAGCAGCCACTCTTAAAGTCATTTACCGGAGCCATTGTGATATGCCTTGCTCAAGGGCTCAAACAACAGATTTTCCTCTCTCAGCCTATATAGGTTAGATAGGTAGGTGTTATCGCCTGATTTCCCTACTCAATGTCTTTTTAGGCTTTCTCCGTCAGCACAGCAATGTGATGCCATTTTCATAATGGATGCAGCTTTTAGTGCTTCGCCAAAGTATTTTCTGCAGTTCTGCATAAATTTGACCTAGAATGTGCTCAGATATTCATCAAGTGCTAATAAAACACACATAATACAAAACAGACCCAAAACAAAAAACACACATAACATACACAACAAAAACCATACACGACACACAAATAACAGACATAACACAAAACAGACAAATAACACAAAAAAAACCCAAGTACACCAATGCATCCAAATAGTTTCTAGAGTTACAAGCTTGATCTAGCTGCACAGAAAGAATATTAAAACAAAATACTAAAATTCTCACTCATAATTAATCTAGTGGTCTACATACATTGTCCAATAAAGAAACTCAATCTTGGATCAATTAACTCAAAGTCAAAAGCACTATTTATTTAGTGGCCCAAACGGCGGCATGGGAAGGTCCTTCCATTCAGCTGTGTGAAACATATTGAGGACTTTTTGGGTAGGAAACAACAGGAATAAGTTCATGTAATATTATATGGATCCATTCAAACACATTCAGTTCAGGCGTTAATGGAATTGCAACACAAAGAACTCAATGATATCATTACATGTTACACCAATGCTTCGAAGTGCATTCTAGTTGTAACGTCTTAGTACACTCCCATTTCCCCCCTCTTAAGAGCGTTCATCGTGAAGTCAGAAATCTGGACTAAATAAAGGCCAGAGGAAACAATGGCCAGAGGTACACAAAAGTAGAAAGCAAAGAAAAGAACATAAGCGTCCCACAAATCTAATGTCTTGAATGTTCAATGACTAGAAACACATTAACGTTGAAGTGGTAATTGAATGGTTGTTTTCATTAAATTGCATTTAACATGAGTCCCATAATCATTCGAGTGAATATCAATGAGACACTAAATGAATACACTCCAGGGATAATACACACAAGTAACAGCACAAAAGAACCATAGTGAAAAATGTATGCAAGTATAATTAGGTTGGGTTAAAAGTACTATGTAGTGCCTAATTTGAAAAACTCAAACTTAATGCCACATGAATCTAGTTGAAATCGCCATGCTTAATTAAATCCCAATGTTAGTCAACTTCCATTAATATGGAGCCACTCATCGTCATCATTTACATTTTATTTACCATGTAACATTATCACCTGTCCAACTCTTTTTCAAAATCATCCCTCGGATTTTAGACGTTGTTTTCCGTTGTCCCTCCTTTCACAAAGGACCCGCTCATCATCAGGGGTCAGGCTTCTGACTTGTCGGCCACAGCAGGAGGCAGACACGGGCCTCATCATCAGGCTGTGGAGAAGACGAAGCGGGTGATGTGACGGTACTCCTCCCCTGGTCTCAGCAAGGTGTCGGGGAAGGAGGCCTGTTCACAAACACACATCACAACAGTCAAGGTCACACCTGAAGGATGAAGGCCATTCAGCTTAATGTCAGAATCAAGGTTTCTGCAGCCTGTCGTTGGTGGGGGTGCTTTTGGTAGAACTGTAAGCAGGATAAATCTGGTTGCAGGATGAATACAGTATTGATTTGTGACTAAAGGTTGTTGAGCTGCACAAATCCGAAAACGGCTATAAAAAAATAGTTGAAATAGGTTGACAAAAGTCATTTCCAACATGTTAGGATCAAGTGCCAGCAGATATTCAATCAAAACCTGACTACCTCTGCCAGGGGGGTTAAACTGGGTCGTGGTTGGGTCTCTCAGCAGGCCAAAGCACTGACAACAGAAGGAAAGTTTTGCCTTGGCAATCACAGTCCCCTGAACCAAACCCCATGGAAACCCTCTTGGATGAGCTGAAGAGGTCCATTTCAGCACACTCTCTTCATTCCCATGTTCTCTCCTCTACCATTAAAGCATATACTGATGCCAAAACATCACGACCACTTACAGGTGAAGCAAATAACGTTGTTGGTTGGAACCAGCTCTCGGAGCACTGTTGGAACTAGCTTTCGGCAGATGGACACTGTTTGGGTGGCTCGCGGAGCACCTATAGCATATTAGGCAGGTGGTCATTATGTTTTGACTCATCAGTGTACACACCCCAAAACAAAAAAAATGCATAGAAGACAAGACTTCTATGTACAAAACTTAGACAAGCCCTTGAGACTGGCTCGTTTTTCGGGCTCTTTAGCGGGGTTTGAGTTTCTATGGTGTGTTCAAACTGTTCAAAGAAGTAAACACACAGAGTTCACAAAAATGTCTGAGTTGCGAAAATAACCTTGATGTGAGAGAGTCTTCAGTGTACGTGCCGAATGAACAAACAGAAAAACGAGCGAGCAGTGTGTCTCATCACATAGACATGACAAGGTCAGGTTTAAGGATCTGGAGAAGAACCATCTGAATACCAAAAATTAACAGAAGAGGCAGTTCAAACCTTCTTCAGAGAGGGAGGGAAGAGCGAGAGAGAGAGAGAGAGAGAGAGAGGAAAGACAGAGAGGAGCATGTATCTTTTTGTGTGTACTCTCTCATCTCTTTGACTCATCCTGCCCCTGTCCTCCCACCCACATGCTCCCTCCCTCCCACCCACATGCTCCCTCCCTCCCTCACACTCTGCCTGCTCCGACGGCAGTGTTCTCGTGCTCCTGTACGCGCAGCAGTTTGATATGGATGCAAATGTAAGTGCCTCTCAATGTCATTTGCCTGCACACTTTGTTCTTCAGCTCAATTCAATGCAAATGGCCATCTCTTTGTGGGGGCCTCGGCCTCTCATACAGTAGAGTACAGAAGGGCAGGAGCAGGGCTGTAACCAGAGCTATAGCGCAAGTAAACACTGACCCACGTAGGGACAACTGAAAGGGCTGTAATTATTGCCTGGCCCACCTACTGGCAGCCATTATACTCTCAAGTTGATGGCACTTTTGCCTAGTTTTTGATACAGCTCTATTCATTGATATCAATTAATCTACAAATAGGGGCATATTTAGAAAATATATCTAACATATGTAATTTCACCTTTTTTGGTTCCTGTACCAAGAACATACATTTTGAATATCCGATAATGTTATGTAAATGTAATGGATGCTTCTAAATTAACCTGTGGGCAATGTAAATAACGTGTGGTAAATATGAGGGCTGTTAAATGCTAGCTGAAAGCACTATGAGTCACATTGGGTCATGGTTCCTGAAAGAAACTTAGCTTACAGCACACATGAGAACAGGTCTTAAAATAAAGGCAACTCTGGTGGTTGTTATTGACTGGTGCAGCAATGCAGTGGTGGATCGTTCCATTGTAATGCAGCTGTCCAAGACACCACCATTTATGGAAAAAATAGATTTTGGTGAGAAATTAAACAATATGCTCTTTTTATCAGAATTATTGATTTCTTTATATGCTTGTGTGTTTGTGCGTAGCATACAGTGCTCAAACGTTTGCATACTCTAGGAGAATTGGTAATGTATGTACCATTTTTAAAGAAAACATGAGTGAGCAAAAAACATACATTTCTTATGGGATTCATATTCAACTGTAGAATATGAATATCAATCATATGAATATCAATCATAAAACAAATCATGGCAATAAAGAAAAAAATGAAATTTAAAAGTCTGCATACCCTTAGTTCTTAATACTGTGTATTGCCCCCTTTAGCATCAATGACAGCATGAAGACTTTTGTAATAGTTGTCTATGAGGCCCCGAATTCTTTCAGGTGGTATAGCTGCCCATTCGTCTTGGCAAAAGGCCTCCAGGTCATGCAAAGTCTTTGGTCTTCTTTCATGAACCACACGTTTGAGATCTCCGCAGAGTGGCTCGATGATATTGTCACCTTTTTCTGCTGTAACCACTGGAGGGTCAACTTGGCCTTGTGCTTAGGGTCATTGTCATGTGGGAAAATCCAAGAGCATCTCATGCGCAGCTTTCATGCAGAAGCATAAATTGTCTGCCAGTATTTTCTGATAACATGCTGCATTCAACTTGCCATCAATTTTCACAAGATTCCCTGTGTCTTTAGAGCTCACACACCCCCAAAACATCAGTGAGCCACCACCATGCTTCACAGTGGGGATGGTATTCTGTTCCCTATAGGCCTTGTTGACCCCTCTCCAAACATAGCACTTCTGGTTGTGACCATATAGCAGAAGGTGTGAGGCGTGTCAAGGGCTTGGTTGTAACAGTACTTTTCTGTGGCATTGGCTTCTTTGGGGCAACATGACCATGCAGCTAATTTTTGTTCAAGAATTGTCGTATTGTGCTCCTTGAAACAACCACACTGTCTTTTTCCAGAGCAGCCTGTATTTCTCCTGAGGTTACCCGTGGGTTTTACTTTGTATCCTGAACAATTCTTCTGGCAGTTTTGGCTGAAATCTTTCTCAGTCTACCAGACCGTGGCTTGGTATCAAGAGATCCCTGAATATTCCACTTCTTAATAAGTGATTGAACAGTACTGACTGGAATTTGCAAGGATTTGGATATATTTTTATATCCTTTTCCATCTTTATAAAGTTCCATTAACTTGATACACAGGTCTTTTGACAGTTCTTTTCTGCTACCCAAGAAAGTATCTAGCCTGCTCAGTGCATCCACATGAGAGCTAACAAACTCAAATTATTTATACACAGACATTAATTGCAATTTCAAAACCCACAGGTGTGGGAAATTCACCTTTAATTGCCATTTTGTGTGTCTGTAACAAGGACAAACAATAAAGGGTATGTAAACTTTTGATCAGGACCGTTTGAGTGATTTCTGTGATCATTATGATTTAAAAAGGAGCCAAACAACTATGTGATAATAAATGGCTTCCTATGATCACTATCCTTAAATAAAAGACAGTTTTTTGCATGATCAGTCATATTTTTTAAATCAATTTTTCTTTGTAAACCCTAGAAATGGTTGTGCGTGAAAATCCCAGTAACTGAGCAGATTGTGAAATACTCAGACCGGCCCGTCTGGCACCAACAACCATGCCACGCTCAAAATTGCTTAAATCACCTTTTTTTCCCATTCTGACATTCAGTTTGGAGTTCAGGAGATTGTCTTGACCAGGACCACACCCATAAATGCATTGAAGCAACTGCCATGTGATTGGTTGATTAGATAATTGCATTAATGAGAAATTGAACAGGTGTTCCTAATAATCCTTTAGGTGAGTGTATATATATATATATATATATATATAGCTCCGGAAAAAATTAAGAGAACACTGCATCTTTTTCTTTTTTTTCCAAACAAGTTGAAAAGGAAAGGTTTGAGTGAGGAACTCAAGCATTTGCAGTGGTCTGTTAATTTTAACCATTCTGTTCCTTCCTTTTTGACTTTTTTGGAAAGGAAAGAAAAAGATGCAGTGGTCTCCTAATTATTTCCGGAGCTGTATATTAGGGCTGTCACAGTTAACAGGTTAACATGTGTAATTACTTTTAGTCGCTGTTAGCACATTGTTCTATTTTGTGCCAGCGCTTCACTCGAGCGGGAGCGGTCACTTACTGTTTTGGAACAGTGTACCAGTAACTTCCTTAGTGCTGACTTTCGCCGGAGCTGTCCAGAGTGCAGTACACATCCATTAATACATAGAATGCGCTGTTCTAAGTCGTTGGAAAGTAGCATCTCTCCTTGCGCCCCACATCCCTGTCTCCCTCCAAAAACCCAGGAAATGAGAAGGTCAGCGGTACCTCCGCTATATAGAGACATACTCACAGTAGCTAATTGATTGTAAAAGTTGTTCCGCTGAGTTTCTCAAAGACGGACAGAGTGGAAGTCCCCGTGTCCATTCGTTCATATGTGTTTATTATTAATCAAATTCTTGTCATGTTTTCTATCACTGTTTGCTCATTCCATTGAATAACCAGATCTAGTAACTTGTGACATGAAGGCTCTAGCATTAATTTCGGCTCCTACACACACACACCACAAAATCAGTCGGACTGGATTTCAATCCCTAGATTTAGCCAATTCCTTATACTTTGGATTAACATTATTATTCTCTTAGAGTTTTGAACTATATATATAATGAATATGAAGTTAATAGACTGAATTTATTAAATATTAAAGCTTTAGACCTCACTATAACCTACTTACTCAAAAGTTCTACCTTAACCTGAACCGGTTCTCCTGTAGACTACTGAAAGGATCTCATCCCTGAGAGAATAAAGTATATTTTGTTTCGGTGCAGAAAACCTTGTCGGACTAATATCCAGTTGATTGAAAATGTTACTTTATTCAAAGTATCTACCTCCTAAACACACAATAAAAAAGCTGGTTACAATTTACATTTCCTCTCTCAGAAAAAGATTAACTATTAGTCTTGGTCAAATATAATAATAGGTACTGCTACAAACTGAACATAAACTATTTATTGTAGATTGGCACAGCCCTCTTCAGATCACCCAAAAGATGTTCAATTGGATTCAGCTCTGGGCTCTGGCTGGGCCATTCCAAAACAATCTTCTGGTGAAGCCATGCTTTTGTGGATTTGGATGTGTGCTTTGGGTCGTCGTGCTGAAAGGTGAACTTCCTCTTCATCTTCAGCTTTCTAACGAACGCCTGGAGGTTTTGTTCCAAAATTGCCTGGTATTTGGAACTGTTCATAATTCCCTCCACCCTGACTAAGGCCCCGGTTGCACCTGAAGAAAAACAGCCCCAAAAGCCTGCCACCACCATGCTTCACTGTGGGTATGGCATTCTTTGAGTGATGTGCAGTGTTGTTTCTGTGCCAAACATACCTTTTGGAATTGTGGCCATAACACATCAGGCCATAACACATTTTCCCACGTGCTTTTGGGGGACTCAGACGGGCATGGATGTTTTTCTTTGTAAGAAAAGGCTTCCGTTTTGCCACCCTACCCCATTCACATGAAGAATGTGGGAGATTGTTGTCACATGTTGCACACAGCCAGTACTTGCCAGAAATTCCTGCAGTTCCTTTAATGTTGCTGTAGGCCTCTTGGAAGCCTCCCTGACCAGTTTTCATCTGGTCTTTTCATCAATTTTGGAGGGACGTCCAGTTCTTGGTAATGTCTCTGTTGTGCCATATTTTGTCTTCACTGTCTTCACTGTGTTCCATGAAGGGCTTGACATTGGCACCCGCCCACCCGCCAAATCTGGGTAAAATTCGACTGTGGCGTGTAACAGTCACTCTTACTAGCCACTTTGGCGAGTGGCATTCTAAATATCTATACACAGGAGTTTTCCTGCATTCAAAGCTCAAAGGCGACAGCCTTCCCAAAATCTCACACCGCCTCGGTGTGTTTGCATGGTAAAACATGATTTTGCGCTCATATATAAAATACCAGCGAAACACTGAAGCTAAAATGACGGTAGGAGGAAACTTTTACCATGCCAGGTGGGGTGTGTTTCCTCAAGTTATTTTTCCCCCATCTTTGCCTTGACGCCACATTTTAATCTCCCTCGACTTCCTTCGGCTGTACTAGGCTCTACTGTGTTTCCTAATAATTGGGCTATTATTAATGGGCTTTGGTGGGTCGATTTTTTCTGGAGTCTGCGGCAGAATACAGGTTACGGTGAATTAAATCTGGCAACCTTTCATACAGGACCACACCGGTCCAGACATCGCAGAGATGAGTAATGTCGGGAAAACAAGTGGATCCTAGTTCTTTTACACCCAAGCATGTCAAAATATTCCATTAAAACTTTACCTCAAACTACATATAATTCGCATAAGATATTTTTCAGGTGATATCTTGTAGCCTAGAATTACAAATTTGTTTTCAAAGAGAGATTGCGTGACAAAAACATAAGGCTATATATGCAATATATAGGGTATAAAAATATATAATTACACAGCTCTCTGGTCTTGGCCATTGTGGAGAGGTTGGAGTCTGTTTGACTGAGTGTGTGGACAGGTGTCTTTTATACAGGTAACGAGTTCAAACAGGTTCAGTTAATACAGGTAATGAGTGGAGAACAGGAGGGCTTCTTAAAGAAAAACGAACAGGTCTGTGAGAGCCGGAATTCTTACTGGTTGGTAGGTGATCAAATACTTATGTCAACTAATTATATTAAAATCATACAATGTGATTTTCAGGATTTTTGTTTTAGATTCCGTCACTCACAGTTGAAGAGTACCCATGATAAAATTACAGACTTCTACATGCTTTGTAAGTAGAAAAACCTGCAAAATTGGCAGTTTATCAAATACTTGTTCTCCCCATTGTATTTACATACTTATGTGGTTCTTTTTAAGTTACGCTTTGTCTCCACTATATACATACATGTATACTCATACAAATTAAATTCCTGTTTCTTTTTGTGGTGGAATGACTTTGTTAAAGGTGCATAATTGTGTTTGTATCTACCACCAATCTAAAAACTGAAGAAAGCCTTGTATTGATTCACCACATACAGTAATTTGGTCGACTGGTTCTACAGTATGTAATATTGATGTGGTCTGTGTGCGCGTGCCTACATTGATTACCTTTACTTAAACCAGCATTGTTAGCCATGTTCCCAACAGTCTCTTCCTGCCTATTCTAATTCCCACATACAAAACCATTTAAAAACCACAGAACAGGGACTCACAGACCTGTAGAGTGTACTGGGCCGCTCTCCTGTACATATTTAATGCTCTCTACTGACACTGTGGGCAAGATGAGAGCCAAGAGAAAAAAAAAGGTACCGGATTTATGGAAATCCACAACCTTATGCAGTATTTCAAAAAAGCAGGTCTGGATGAAAAGACAAAGGGAGCCTACAGTGAAAGACGGATCGAGTTAATGCAATTAAGTGCAAGGCAGGAAAAAAAGAGAAAGAGAAAGGCAGATAGGGAAAAGAGAAAAGTAGCGGTCTAGGCTAGAGACACTAAGGAGAGGAGTGCCCAGTGAATATTTCATGGCCTCTGTAGCGGGCACTCTCATTATATGCTGATGCTGTGATTACTCAAACAACAATTACTGCCATAAATCTGCCGGCCGCAGTGTGGACCTGCAGAAAGAGAGCTGGAGTGCTTGAACTACACAGGAGGAGAGGACACTGGACAGAGGGTTTGTAATATGGTTCTAAGTGCAGCACGTGTGGCCATATACACTTGCATGATGCGCTGAATGGGTATGATTGTCTCCAGCAAGGACAGGGGAGACCAGATAAAAAGTAAGAGGATAACGGTCGTCAGTCCTGTGAAAATGTTCAGTGAAACAATGACAAAATGATTATGCCAAAGACACACCAGAATGTCTTTCCAACAGGTACTGACCCAGAAACCAGCTGCCGCTTTTCAGATTTGGAAGCAGGATCCCATTTCCATGCAGATGAGCCTTCTCACAACCTTTAAGTTACTTCATAGCTCAATGCATTACACTTACTTTCAGAAATAACTTGCATGATTCAATTGTAAAAGTCTTTAATGCTGGTTAGTCGAAACCCTTTACTTTCACTTAAATTAACCAGGAAAGGAACCAGGCAAGCCTAGTTCTGCCAGGTCTCGATAAGAAGGGATGATTGTTGTTGCCCCTGGCTGGATTTCATCTGTGGTTTCCAGCGCTTGACATTAACTTTTTTGCTCACCACCCACTGTGGCTAGTGGTTTTCTAAAGTTACTAGCCACTCAACATTTTCACTAGCCACCATTTTGTTGTTGGGGAATTACATTTTATTTGATAAAATTTGACTTTGGTGTGCTACATCTATAGCCTGTCATGTTCACTGGTTCAGTCGCTATTGGGCAAAAGTGGTACCCCACTCTACAGGACACCCCTCTGTGAAATACTTTACATAATGTGGCTACACACTTGAAAAAGACAACTATTATAGTGTTAAATCAGCCCTGTTGTCCATGTCCACTTGTGCAGCTAATGCACGCTACAATGTCCTCCCTAATATCAACCAAAATATTCAAGCAATATATATTTATTCTTAACATAGCCTAGAACCATTAACATGTTATTTAAAGATAAATATGAAATCACCCATCAGCTTTATAATTAATCACAGTTAATTTTATTGTTGTCTATTTTTGTTATGGTATGTTCTTGTTAATATAGACTTGCATAAAAAACGAAACAGCTTTCTCAAGTTATTTTTCCCCCATCTTTGCCTTGACGCCACATTTTAATCTCCCTCGACTTCCTTCGGCTGTACTAGGCTCTACTGCTGTCGCTGATCCAGTCTTCACGTTCATGTATTTATATTGTTAGTAACTTAAATAAGTTAATTATGTTTTATTCTATATACTGCATATATATATAGCCTAATGTTTTGAGTGATAGTACATACCCTAATCTTATAGTATTTTCACCTGTCATCTTCGTTTGTTTCGCGATCTCAATTTAAAAACAAATTTTGACATGCTTGGGTGTGAAAGAAAACTAGGATCCACTTGTTTTTCCGACATTACTCATCTCCGCGATGTCTGGAACCGTGTGGTCCTGCATGGTCCTGTATGCAAAGTTGACAGGTTTAATTGACCGTGAACTGTATTCTGCCGCTGTCTCCAGAAAAAAAATCGACTCGCCCAAGCCTTTAAAAATAGCCCTTTTATTAGGAAACACACCCCACCTGGCAACACTCAATATGGTAAAAGTTTCCTCCTACCGTCATTTTAGCTGCAGTGTTTCGTTGGTATTTTATATATGGGCGCAAAATCATGTTTTACCATGCCAACACAGAGGAGGTGCGATATGTTGTAAAGGATGTTGCCTATATGATCTCTGAATGCAGGAAAAACACTGTATAGATAAATAGAATGCTAGTAAGTGTGACTGCGTTACAGGCCACAGCCGAATTCTACTCACATTTGGCGGGTGGATGGGTGCCAATGTCAAGCCCGGGGGGTTTCTTATGTGGCAGACGGTCTCTAACCACAACACATTTAACAGTGGGTGTTGCATGTGTGAGATGTGTTGTCTGTTTACTTCTGCATTGTTAAACCAATTCTCGACAGACCTTGAAACAAGTTCCCTACATTAGCTTACATCCAAACCAACAACAGATATACTGTAACAGGGTCGCCACACTGCCTTCAATGTGTAACCCTTTAGACCCTATCAGAATTCTAGAATGCTGCTGTAGATTACATGAGAATTCTCAAAATAAATAATATTTTTTTCACACATTTCTAACAAACAGATATAGCACAAAAAAGAAAAATTACAAGTTAACTTTTATTTTAAAGATCACATCGTCTTCTTTAATTTGACACCACATCCATGTAACTTCAAGAAATATAGTTTTCTCCCATTTTGTAGACACTTGAAATAAATAAACGACCTCTAACTCTCCCTACTCCTCTCCCTCTGCTAGCGCAGCACCAGTTTGCCACTACACAATTTCTGTAATGGTCTGATAGACTAAACAGATAGTGAACTTACTTTAGCAAGCATTTGTGGTTGTTTCTATATTGCGGATCGGTGGAAACAAGAACGAACATCTAAGTTTGCATAACAAAACACTGCGACTTTTTTTAGGCACAACTAATGTGATCATAAAGTAAGCATAAGGCACACATCTAAAAACACTGAAAGTAGCCTGTGTGTAGGCAAATGCTGGTAATTATCATGATCAAGTGACGACGTCGTCAGAAAACCACATTACTGGCGCCAATCTTGGCTCTAGTGAAAGTGACAGCTCGTCGCCTCACTAAAGAAACATTTGCGGCCACACAACTTTTCCATAGTTTGACATATGACCTGAACCGGACAATTAGTTGTCCAGTTAGCTATTGAAGTTTGCATATATGAATGACATCGGAAGAAACGCGATAAAACATTCAAAGTAAGCCGACTACACAGCTAAATACTGCAACGTTTTCAATTACAAGAATGTGCTACAGCAAGCAACCATTCGTGCTCCACAGCTGATGCGATCGCCTATCAAGTTATCACGACAGAGTTAGTATTGTCATCTAAAAGATGTTACCAACATTTCACAGCATCAAATATATATACATATATATACACCAAACATATATCTGCAGTGAACTTACTCACCACGACATCATTATGACTTTCAAAGAGCAAGGACGTTTCCAACGTCGTATCATCAAACAACACAGAAACAGCCTCTTCTAACGTTAAAAAGTTGCGGCCGCTTTGCTGCTAGCATTGAGTAAATAAATTATAAAAACAAAAGAAAAGTCAAATGACACTTTTTCTGTTTTCTTATCAATGACAACAGCCACGGGAATACAGTAACACGTTTTATAAGGTATATTTTGTGATATTTACACACATATTATTGTAAAAGAAACACTGGAATCTGAAAGAAGGGCTTCGACGGACGCTATGGGATCTAAAGGGTTTTAACTTAGTGATTACTGTAGATGGCTAGCTAATAGCTATACAGTAATGAAAACAATTACTCCAATCACTCCATGGCTGGTTCCACAACGCTATGTGAACTAAGTGTAAATCAAAATCGAGGGAAATGTTTTCGTGGCACAGTTCGTCTACTGCAATATAACCATAAACAGTTTTACTTTAGACTTACTATAATGTAGCTATTGGAGCTTGTAGCCACTGAAGTTTTAGTCTGGCTATACAGTACCTACAATGAAAACAATGACTCCAATCACTCCATGGCTGGTTAGTTTCTTCAGAAAAGAATGACAGTTGAATAGCCACTATGTTATGTGAACTACGCTATGTAAATCGAAGTTGAGAGCAATATGTTCCTTGTCGGTGCAGTTCATCCATCGCAATATAACCATAAACAGTTTTATTTTAGGCTTACTATAATGTAGCTACTGAAGCTTGTAGCCAGTGAAGTTTTAGTCTATCCTGAACAAATCCTAATGCCTAATTAATTTTGTCTGTGGCAACGATTGAACCCAGGTTGCCTATGTGGGAGTCTGTGTCTCTAACCACTAGGCTATTTAACAATGGTCGGTCAGTCACACACTCACTCAGTAAGACACATTTGCTCTTCTAGGCCGGCTCTGCTTACACGGTCTGGCAAAAAGATCTGCATGTAACTAAACTGCTGAACACTTACAATGATAGATACAAACACTATCTAATGATTTTATAGGTGTAGTTGTTCAGTAGCAGGGTCATTAATCGTTTAGTAATGATCACATTGATGTTGTACCTTAACAGAAATAACTAAAAGAATACAAGAGAGAGTAATTTGGTGAGTCTTATTAAAGATAATGACTTGGGGAAATGGTGTGTATGTAGGTATTTTAATGTGTATCAGCAGCCTCCCTGTAATGCATTTGAACCATCCTCTCTCATCATAAATTGCAGATCAGTTCTAACAGAACAGAACTCCAAGTATTTCCATAGTTGAACCCTACTTCAGCCTAAACGGACTACTATTACAGACCTAGCTGGCTCTTGCTCTCCCCTATATGATGTATTTAGACCATTACAGGCCACCGTACCTGGTTAACAGCATCGGGCCAGTTCTGTGTCTCCAGGCAGAAGGCACTGTGTTTAGGGTAGGAGGCCCCCCCCTTCCCTTTGAAAGAGCCATCCAGGAAATTGGCTGTGTAGAATTGGACGCCGGGCTGGGTGGTGCTGACCTCCAGACTACGCCCACTTGCTGGATGAAACACTCTGATGAGACATAGGGAGGAGAGGAGGACAGAGGTGAGGGTAGAGACACAATCAACCCCCAACATATCCTGTCAGCATTCACAGTGGCCGTGTGACCTCACCTTGCACACACTCGCTCATCCCCAGCTGAAGACAGACAGAAGTTATGGTCAAAACCAGGCCCAGGTACTTCCTTCAAACGTTGGCCAATCAGAACGGGCCCCCGGAGGTCAAAGGGTGTATTTTCCGTTGGTTTGACCTCTCCTGTAGACAGAGCTGGTTACGTCAGTTTTTACAACTACGGCTGTGGACCTGGACAAATCTCTGAAGAGGAAAAATGGAACACCGGACTTGCATTGGAGTGTATGTCAAAGTGCGTGGCCACACACCCTCACGGAGGGCGAGGCAGAGCTGCACCACGAGCGCTGTCAATAGGATGTGCACCCTTCCCTCTTCACCGCGGCGCTACATAAAACCTTATAGAACACAGTAAAAACAAACAGCTAGAGGGTTGGTGGGGCACAGAACCAGTTGACGTAGCCCAGGCCTAGCTTCACCAAGCTCTTCCTGAGTGAGACAGTCCAACACTGTCAGAGTTCTGGCACATAGACGTTTCACACAACTGCTGTTGCCTCCCTTAAGTAACTGGCAAACATCCATCACGAACAGGCTACAGTTCATTAGACAGAGATAGGAACTAGATTGAAAAGCGCATGCATTTCTATTTAAACTAGATAATTGGATTATCTCAAACCATCTAAAATAAACCATAAATTGGGTCCAAATCCCTCTGAACGTATTCTCCCGTTCCTTCAGGAAATCCCTTATTAGTACCACCATACCAGTGATTAACCGTGATGTTGGGAGAAACAGCCTCTTTGTCCTTGTCAGCGTATAATGTCACATTCTATGTCTTATTAAACCCTGAACAACTCAAGACTTCTCGGATAGCCCCCCTGCCCCCAAACCACTTCCTGGAAGATCCCGCAGCAATTTCACAGGTCAAAAATATCACCATGACGAAGGTGACAGTGATTCAGATCCGCTTCCTCATTCATCCAGGGTCTTAACAAGAATTGAAACAGGAAATGAACCCAGTGAAGTGATACGTTGGGCCTTTCACATACACACTAAAATACTGGTGCAAGTGCTTAAAGATACTATGTAATTCACATTTTTAATAGTAGATATGAAACAGTCTTAAAACAGATTGTCAGTAGATGGCACAAGGACTGCAACTAAATGAAATATGTGCAACGTAAACCGATGACATTTAATTTATCATCAGTTTGAGAATGAGTTATGTCAAAATATAATTTTATGGAGATCTGTTGATATGTGACAATATTTACATTGAAGTCATTTAGCATACCTTGTGAACGAAAGCAACATCCAGTAGTGAGTAAAGACATTTGCATAGTGGTCTCCTGTGAGAGTTGAACCCACACCACCTGGTGTTACGCTGGGGTCTAGCTACTCCTTAGGATTTCTATTGTTTCTCGCATTTCTCTGAGAGATATGTCCCAATTCAACAAGTCATGAAATTCTCTTTATTCAAAGGGGAGATTTACACGCCTCCAGAAAGTTTTGCATGTTTAAAGAATTAGTATCTGCTTTACATGTATAAGGACTCATGAAACTGATGCTATCTATCACTGATGTCCTTGGGAATCTGCCCAGTAACAACCTTGATTTTGTGGATAGTATGGTTGCTCTCAATTTTACGCAGTTGTCTGGTCAGTAATGTGATCTTCACCAATCAACCGCATTACATAAATATTGGCTTAACCAACCCCGTACTTATTTCTAAATGCCATCTTTAACGTAGCAGTGGACACGTTCAAGGAAGTGTTTTTCTCAGCATTACATTTAGAAATGTTTCGCAACATTAAAGCTTCATTCTTCCCTGTTACACAGAGCAAAACATGGAGAGAGTGACAGCACACTGCGACAAAGCCACTAGTAGGATTGAAATAGTGCGGATGACTGTCTGACCTGTTGGCCAGGTGTGAATGTTTTTCAATATACCCTCACCTAAAGGATTATTAGGAACACCTGTTCAATTTCTCATTAATGCAATTATCTAATCAACCAATCACAGGGGGTGTGGTCCTGGTCAAGACAATCTCCTGAACTCCAAACTGAATGTCAGAATGGGAAAGAAAGGTGATATAAGCAATTCTGAGCATGGCATGGTTGTTGGTGCCAGACGGGCCGGTCTGAGTATTTCACAATCTGCTCAGTTACTGGGATTTTCACGCACAACCATTTCTAGGGTTTACAAAGAATGGTGTGAAAAGGGAAAAACATCCAGTATGCGGCAGTCCTGTGGGCGAAAATGCCTTGTTGATGCTAGAGGTAAGAGGAGAATGGGCCGACAGATTCAAGATAGATAGAAGAGTTTTTTTGGCACACTTTAGGTTCCTTAGTGCCAATTGGGCATCGTTTAAATGCCACGGCCTACCTGAGCATTGTTTCTGACCATGTCCATCCCTTTATGACCACCATGTACCCATCCTCTGATGGCTACTTCCAGCAGGATAATGCACCATGTCATAAAGCTCAAATGATTTCAAATTGGTTTCTTGAACATGACAGTGAGTTCACTGTACTGAAATGGCCCCCACAGTCACCAGATCCCAACCCAATAGAGCATCTTTGGGATGTGGTGGAACGGGAGCTTCGTGCCCTGGATGTGCATCCCACAAATCTCCATCAACTGCAAGATGCTATCCTATCAATATGGGCCAACATTTCTAAAGAATGCTTTCAGCACCTTGTTGAATCAATGCCACGTAGAATTAAGGCAGTTCTGAAGGCGAAAGGGGGTCAAACACAGTATTAGTATGGTGTTCCTAATAATCCTTTAGGTGAGTGTATGTATTAATTCAACCAGTTGGAATACAAACAATCAAACCAATTCCCTTAATGGACAGTCAGTAGGAATTTAGAATTTCTGAGATCATGATACCAATGCTGACAAAGTAAACTTTGATTAAATTTTTTTAGTAAACAATGTTCAGAGTCCCTGTTATATGTTATTCATTACTACCGTATGAAGGGATAATGGACTCAAGATTAGTATCTGGCTTTCAATTCTGCTTTTGATTTTACAAGGACACCATCTCTCATTTCCTCTCTCTGTCTGTCTGAAAGTAGGATTCCATCTGACCTCTAACCCCTTGGCCATTCAAAATAAATAACTCACAGGAGCTCCAACAGCCTCTTAGTCAAGATTTCCAATAAACAATAAGATGGAAGCATCAGCTGGACCAAGCAGCTAGACTCTGCATGGCCCAAAATGTACTCACAAGGGCTACGAATATACTCTAAAAATAACCAGTCATTAACTATTCTGTCTGGACCATTAGGCTGTCCCATGGGGTTGACTGGTAATTGAACTGTAATGAATGTGTTTATCTAAAAGTCTAAGAGAGCTCTGATAGGTTAATCTGGAGTATGTACTTGATTATTTAAAAACTCAACACAACAGTATTTGACCTCTGGCTAGTAGCAACCGACACTGATGGTCTCTCATCTTTGAGAGGATGAATAGAAACAAAAAGGTGAAAACGGGAGCAGACGGACAGTGACAGATAGTGGATAGAGATGTGGGAAGACCGAGAAAGAGAGAGAGAGCAGATAATAGATGTACTTAAGAGACAAACTGGCTGTCAGCCATCCTGCTATAATGGTCGTTTATCGCTCCCACAGACAAACAAAAAAAAGACTAGGAGGCAAAACTTGGAATATAATTTCCATTCAAACAAGCCTGGCAAAATCCCCCAAAGCCCTGACTTCAATTCTTTCCATTTGAAGAGAAAAGATTATTGATCTGTGCATACCATTGTAATATGAATATGACAGAGGGAGAAAAAAAAGATTGTTCAAATTGCTTTTTGCTTCATAACCTACTACATGAACAATTCAGGTAGTGGTTCCCCTCCCAGGCCCTGCAGTGTGAAGACCAATATATAGTGAAGACTGTTATTGACAACAAAGAACACTGTTCAAATGAATAATTCCACTAGGTGGTCCAATAAGATAATGAAGAAGTATGAAGATATGAAGCAGGAATATATGCAGATATGAATGAATATGACATTCTCTCTGCACAGGCCCCGCCTCCATCTGCAAGTGACATGATTCTCTCTGCACATGCCCCGCCTCCAAGCCTCCTTAAGTGACATAATTCTCTCTGCACAGGCCCCGCCTCCATGCCTCCTTAAGTGACATAATTCTCTCTGCACAGGCCCCGCCTCCATGCCTTGTAAGTGACAAGATCAAGGTGATTGAGGCAGAGACATCTGAAACATCTGACTCTCTAATATGCATCATTTAGAACAGTGTTTCTGAGTTCCGAGAAGCCTGTTATTATGTTTGCTCTTGAACAGGGCAGGATGTGAGTACAGAGTGGAGGTTAACATTGTCAGTGCAAACACTCGCTCTATTCCAATTAAGAATCTACCAGTGTTTTGAAAGCCTGCTGGCTTTTGAGAGGTTAGCCTGAGGACAGGGATGCAAATATTCTGTTCATGTACATAATTATCTTACCTACAATATCAATATATTCCTTCAATATCTTTAGGTATTTTATTACTAGGTCTACCTGAAAGATATATATATTTAGCTTTAGATAAAAATATAATTTGCAGACATTAAGATTTTATTTTAATGCATTACCAGTTGGAATCATGTTGTCATCCACAGGCAGATATGCTTGGGCACTGATGGAGACTTCATGGTCATATATGTCATCCGAGCCCTGGAGAAAAACACACACATACACCACACTCTACCAAATAGGCCTGATTGATGGACTGCTGAAGAGATTGAAGCCCTTTGGTTCTTAGTCAGCTCCCTAACCAAGGCCCTTCTAGCCGAGTTACATATCAAGGCCATGTGGCCAGCTCTAGAAAGACTTTTGGTGGTTCCAAGCTTCTTCCAATTCACAATGATGGATCCCACTGTGCTCCTGGGAACTTGAAATGATTTAGCAATTATTTATAACCTTCCCCATCTTGGAGGTGTATATAGAACTCCTTGGATTCATGGTTTGGTCTTTGCTTTGACATGCACTGTAAACGTAAGGACACATATAAAGTATAACTATTTCTAAAAACGTGATTTCGCTTTTGTCGTTACTGGGTAGGGTGTAGAATCCAGTACATGTTTAATCAATTATAAATGAAGTCTAAAACACAACAAAATGAAGAAAAAAGTAAAGGGGTCTGAATACTATCCCGGTAACTGTCAGAAAGACAACTCGTCATGGTCCTACCTGTCCAGCCAGGTTAAAGTAGGAGTGGTTGGTGAGGTTAATGGGAGTGGTTTTAGTTGTACGGGCCTGGTACTGGATGCTCAGTGTGTCCCCATCCAGGGTGTATGTGACAGAGGCCTGAACCTCCCCTGGGTAACCCTGGTCACCGTCTGGGCTAGTGAGAGTCAGACGAACTCCTCCTTCCACACCCTCACTCGTCCATATCACCTGGAACACAGCCAAGGGGAAATCAATATTTTAATGCTAAATACATATCGCCCATCCTTTGTAATGCATACAAAGAACACTCAATACAAGGTTTCGCTGACAGATTAAGCCTAGTTCTGGACAAAAAAAAAATCATGTTCAGCCCTACCTCAGATTCCTCAGTCCTACTTCAGATTTCTACATTTTAAATCAGTTCTTCCTCCGATTCCTCAGTCCTACCTTGGATTTCTAAATTGTAAATCAGTTCTAACTCAGATTCAAATCTCAAAAATGGAGCGCCTCCCAGCAGAAACGTGGGTTTGACTTTGATCTACCATCTACACGTTCAACAAGTGTTCTGATCCTTTAAGGCACAAACTGCTGCTCCAGGAACTAATGAGTGTGTAGGGGGTGTAGACTAAAGCATACATTGGAATGTAGATACATAAAGAGGGACATTAGAGCGAGGGGACAGAGAGGAGCGGATGGGAGACAGATGAATATGAAATTGGTACGGTCTCGTGTCATAGGAGGAATCTGTCAATAGCGAGTCTGAAGCCCAGGGACATGATGTACTAACAACAAGTTAAAAACGAGCTAATGACAAGCTAACATCCACCGGCAGGGCTTTGATGCACCATCCTTCCTTTTACTCCTCCTCTCTCCCACTCTTTCCCCCAGCCCATTCCCTTTACATTTGTTCCGGCAGCACCACATCTTTTCCACATCTCTCTCCCTCTCTCTTTCAGTAAAGGAGCCCAAATCACAGTCAAACCAGCCCCATCAGCGCTTATAAAAATAAGTTCACTGAGAGGAGCTAATGTCAAAATTCTGCCTGCAGTTAATGCATAGCCCCTTTGACTGACAGCTCGCTCTGTAACCTATTCTAAGCTTTAAATAGGAATGTCATCAAGACTTAAAGTATGAGAGCATCTTTTTGACCCTCTTTTTCACCTCCAATAGTTTGTCATGTCAAATGTAATGTCATCTGCACTGATTCTGCTATTCACAACCAGCTGTACGATATTCAATATTTTATTGAATATACAAGTGAAAAGGTTAAGGCAAGGTGACAGTGACTGGGGAGTATTCTTGTGCAGGGGCTCTTGATAAAAGTTGCGACGATTTAATGAACCCGTCTTGACATTAAATATCTGCAGAACTGCAAGTAGATAGGACAATTTGACTTCATGAAAGGCCTTCTACACTTCGAGATATAACTGCAAGATCCACATAAGGTCATCATGATGAGAGTAGGAGGCAATGCTCCTTCACCACTGACCTGGGCAAACGTTGGGAGCAGATAAGGTCAGAGAACCACGTTTGATATATTTGTAGTGGAATAACTTCCAGCTATGGGGTCTTGCCACTCTCCGGAGTTTTCATATTTCGGCATTCATGAAGTAAGAGTCCTTTTATTCAGGGAGGGGCGATTACAGCCCTCCAGTTATTTGTGTAGTATAAGGTGACATTGACTGGTGACCACGGGACTGCCAGCTTAGCTCAATGTGTGGGTTTAAGATTTGAAGTGACTTGAGGATTTCACTTGACCTAAAGAAAAACAACAAGTCAACTGGCGTATATGCATAAAAAAAAGCAATGACGATTCAGGTTATTCATAATTCATTATGTTCATATTTTCTATCCTTGTTGATCGGAACAGGAAAGATGGCAAAAGGGCACTGTTCCATGGGATGTGTTCTACACAGAATGTCTAAGCATTTGGTCCACCACGAAACACTAACTACACCAAAAAAGGAAACAGATCAATCATTGTCTGACAACGGTGACCTGACTCTGGCTAATGTATGGAGCAATATGATCTCTGACAGCAGAGATCTCATTATGTTGGCTAGCCTGGGTGCGCCATGAAATATGCATGATGTGATTTGTTGATATGATGGCAATTAGAATTTACAGTACATAATGCGATTGAGGTGTTCTCACAGGAAGGATATAAATAAATAATGAAACTCAACCCCAGAGGTGAAAAGGGAGTGTTTTTGTACAATGATTTTGTACAACGGGTTGTTCGTGTCAAGAACCTCTAAATATATTGAGACCATGCCTCAGGATAGCATGCCCTGTATGTGTATGTATACATCCTGTACGTACAGTCCATGTACGGGCCTGTAGAATGGTATGTAGCCCTATAAAAAGTACATTAGTACATTAAACAGGGATCAAACCAGAATTGACAAGTCAAATACAAACGGCTTCAAGGAATGAACTGCAATATTCAAGGAGCTCAAGATTGTTGACGTGAAATATGAAAAAGGTATGTATAAATGGTATGCATCGGCTTTAAAAAATATAACTGCATTCTAAAACATGTCAGAATTATATGGACATTGCCTGTAATAGACGAGATTTACGCATAATGGTTTGAAAATGGTTACATACTGGTGAAGCATGCCAATTAAAATAACCTACATCCCTGTAGGAATAGCATTAATCTTCCCCTCGCTTAAGAGGTTAGGTAATTGTATCATGTTTTTGAAACAAGCAAGCATCCAGAAACGGATTCCTATTTTCACAGCTTTGTGTGAATAGCCACGTTGAAACCAAAATGTAACTTTGAATTCCTCATAATTATTTTTACCCTGGCCCTAATTAGTTTGGGTTATTGTGAATTGGAGATACAGACACCATTGATACTGTAACCAAAAGCATGTTCTGCCAACCAATCATTTGATTGTGAAAAATAAATGAGTAAACTTTTTTCTAAAACGCCTTGTCCAATATCTCCACCGACCCCTGGCTGTTCAGGACAGCATGCAATATATAAAAGATCTTTCTAGATAGGCTAAACATAAAACAAAATACAAAATAAGTACAATGTTGACAGAGAACAAGGACTTATTCTCACTTTAATGATTTTTCAGTATATTTTCACACTTATGTAATCACCTAGCAAGGAAAGATAATACTCTGTGTGGGTACGTTCACATCAGATTTCAAAGGTGCTAATGATTCACAAAATCTGTGAAAGACTGGGTTGAATGTGCAAAAAGTCCAATCCAACATTCACCAACTACATGAACTTATGGAATGGCTGTTTTTAGACAGATAAGACCAGGGGCCTGGATGGCTTTCACTTTAGGGACCAGTTAGCAGACACTATAGTTGAGAGCTATTTCCAGGGGCCATTAGCTGAGTTTATAATGCCTTTAATTGATTCAGTTGTAATTACGCAGTAGTGAACACTGAGGCCTACGGCTGGATCCTAATAGGGTTTGGTGCAGCACAGCTTAAAGTGTATCCATTCAATGCAGGACTGGTTAAAAGGCATAGAGTAACCAACAGGAGAGAATATTCAAAATGTGCTGACCACAGACATACAAGAGATAACAAGTATTTTACATACAGTAAGTTACTGTTTGGATCCTTCTTTTTGCATTTTTATATTATTAAGAACTAAGAACATAGGCCCTAACAAATGGCAATATAACCTAACGATAGAAGTAGATGGACAATAATGTCATGAGTTAAACAACATGAACACCACAGTTGGAACAAATCATGGCTATGTTATTTGTGTGCAGTCCTGAGACCGTTATACACTCACCTAAAGGATTATTAGGAACACCAGTTCAATTTCTCATTAATGCAATTATCTAATCAACCAATCACATGGCAGTTGCTTAAATGCATTTAGGGGTGTGGTCCTGGTTAAGACAATCTCCTGAACTCAAAACTGAATGTCAGAATGGGAAAGAAAGGTGATTTAAGCAATTTTGAGCGTGGCATGGTTGTGGTGCCAGACGGGGCCGGTCTGAGTATTTCAACAATCTGCTCAGGTTACTGGGATTTTCACGCACAACCATTTCTAGGGTTTTACAAAGAATGGTGTGAAAAGGGAAAAACATCCAGTATGCGGCAGTCCTGTGGGCGAAAATGCCTTGTTGATGCTAGAGGTCAGAGGAGAATGGGCCGACTGATTCAAGCTGAACTTACCACTTGACTGAAATAACCACTCGTTACAACCGAGGTATGCAGCAAAGCATTTGTGAAGCCACAACACGCACAACCTTGAGGCGGATGGGCTACAACAGCAGAAGACCCCACCAGGTACCACTCATCTCCACTACAAGATAGGAAAAAGAGGCTACAATTTTGCACAAGCTCACCAAAATTGGACAGTTGAAGACTGGAAGAATGTTGCCTGGTCTGATGAGTCTCGATTTGTTTTGAGACATTCAGATGGTAGAGTCAGAATTTGGCGTAAACAGAATGAGAACATGGATCCATCATGCCTTGTTACCACTGTGCAGGCTGGTGGTGGTGGTGTAATGGTGTGGGGGATGTTATCTTGGCACACTTTAGGCCCCTTAGTGCCAATTGGGCATTGTTTAAATACCACGGCCTACCTGAGCACTGTTTCTGACCATGTCCATCCCTTTATGACCACCGTGTACCCATCCTCTGATGGCTACTTCTAGCAGTATAATGCACCATGTCACAAAGCTTGAATCATTTCAAATTGGTTTCTTGAACATGACAATGAGTCACTGTACTGAAATGGCCCCCCACAGTCACCAGATCTCAACCCAATAGAGCATCTTTGGGATGTGTTGGAACGGGAGCTTCGTGCCCTGGATGTGCATCCCACAAATCTCCATCTACTGCAAAATGCTATCCTATCAATATGGGCCAACATTTCTAAAGAATGCTTTCAGCACCTTGTTGAATCAATGTCACATAGAATTAAGGCAGTTCTGAAGGCGAAAGGGGGTCAAACACAGTATTAGTATGGTGTTCCTAATAATACTTTAGGTGAGTGTATGTTCTCTATGATGCTGCAGTTCGTGTGTTTCCATGTATTTGTTTTGTGAATGTTGTTACCTTGCTGAAGCCCCTTAGTCCTCCGTGGAGAGCATTTGGTCCATTATTGATGGCCAGTTTATACTCTTTGCCATCTACCACAAATCTGCCTTTAGCAATCCTATTGGCTACCCGACCGACAACAGCACCAAAGTACCGGGGGTTGGCCAGATAGTCTGCAATAAAACAGTTGAGCCGTGTCATTGTTACTCATTTATCGGTCACACGGATATCAGACATAAAACAGCACCTTGGCTTGTTTACCATGCGCATCACATAAAACACTAGGATTTAATCATAACACTTCAGCAGTGATCAGCAAAAGTCACACACACACACACACACACACACACACACACACACACACACACACACACACACACACACACACACACACACACACACACACACACACACACACACAGACAGACAGACAGACAGACAGACATAAGCTGGCTCTTTCTTAATATCTGGGGCTAACTTCAGATGAGCCTGGAGGTCTTGGCTTACTAACTCATGGCAAACACACAACAACTTCCGATATTGAACAATTCAGGATCAACACTTACCCTGAAGATCATCATAACCCAAAACGACATCATTTACGTCTCCATTCTTATCTTTACATTTGATGGCTGTTATGATGCATCCTAGTGTTATGATTTCCACGGTGACGTTGGAAGATATTAGGGTCCACTTCTCCACATGTCCTTCTCCAGGTACTTCACCGAAGTTCTCCTTTAATACCAGAGCCATACCTCAAAGTTTGACTTTACGTTGTCTAAGATAGTTACAATGTCTCATGAGCTCTTATTGTAAACGGAACGAATTGTCAGACTCAAAGAAACAGCTTATTAAAGTATTCTAATGAAATGTCGTTGTATTCCACCCGTAATGGCCAGGGTTACCAAACTAACACATTAAAATGTCAACACGCGCACGGACCTTGCACTCAAATACACTTCACAATGTTTATAAACTTACATCATACGTCCTTGTTATATGACGTATTGCTTTGCATCATCAGAAAAGGACATTATTACTGGAGTAGGCATAACTAAAGTTAAGCAGTACGTCTGGCAGTATGTTAACATTTATTCATCAGTTCCCCACTAGGGGAAAAAATAGAAGTCTGACAGGATAGGTTTAGGGTATAACGCACAATTGGGTATTTATTTTATGTTTATGCATTACTGGTTAGATTTAGAGTTAGGTGTTAGGGCTAGGATAAATGTATACTTAAAAGGTTAGGATACTGATATTAGGGTTAGGTTAAAGTTAGGGTTAAGGTTAGGCGATAAGGCCATTTTACTTCTGGATTTCAGGTTTCCAAGCAGTTTTTTCCCCAGTCACAGATAGATTTCCCCAGAAATCCCAGTTGTCCTCAAATCACTTATGTAATAGATTGGTGGTTTTTGTGTTCCCAGTCCTGTGTTGTTTTGAATGCAGCAACAGTGTGTGTTTGTTTTTGCATGTACGTGCGTCTTCAGTGTTTATGTAAGGGCGGGTCCCAGACGCCCTTTCCTGATGCCCATGATGGTAGCACGTTTTGCAGTTGCGCTTTCTTCGGCTCCAATCCTGCGGTCACTGGCAGCACTAAACTAGCAGCCCCTCCATACCAAGCACATTTCTGGGCATGTGTATATGTTGAAAATTAAAGTGATTCTGAAAGAGCAAGGGAAGTATCCAATGTAACCAATTATAAATGGTTTATAATTGAATTTAGCATGGGTCTAAGCATTAGTCTCCAATTTAACACCAGGCATTCACTGTGTTGATAAACAAAATTCTCCAATCGAAGGAGTGAGAGTGTATATATGACCGTCTCTGACTGCTTTGAGTATGTAACTACAGATATCCTTATAGGAACGATAAAAGTGCAAACTTCCAAGAAGCAAGCTATCGGATGAATCACAGTCTCAGATTCTGATCTGCAGCACCTGCCATGATGTAACCTGCTAATCCAGCAGTCAGGAGCAGGGGCAGTGTATCAAAGGAGCACAGTGACACTTTCAATTTCACATCACATGAATGGTGAATATCCACTGCGCTACAATTTAGCTATACCCAGCTAGGGGAAAATAAAGTCTGAATGACAATTTCAGAAAAACCACTTAGATGCTCTGGCACTGGAATTATGTAACATAAAATTAACGTGCCCTTGAGAAACTAGATGGAGTAGCATAGTCATCTAATGGGCACTCAGCAGACTACACCAGTTTCTTTCATATTTGTATTTGATATATAGCAGCAAGCAACTTTCAAATAGTTACATGCAGGACTGCCAACAGTCCCATTATCAAAACATGCCTTTGTCCAAGTATATATTCCCAAAGGTAGATGTCTAGACTACGTACTGTATGTGTGCTTTTAAATGGACTGTCAGAGGAATGTATATTATTAAATCAATGGTTTTATTTATTAATCAGCTCACAGATCTCTTATAGCCCTCACATAAATGAGTGGATGGACACAATGTAAAATAATGTTGTGTAGCAAGCTTTTTTGAAATATGCCATGGTGTGTTGAGCCAAAAGTGAGCATTTCACTATAATTTGGATATAACAGATGCTGTGTTTAATCCAATTGCATTACCATGAAACATGTTTAATTGTATGTTTTGCCTACAATACGTATTTCATGCTGAATGCCTTGACCTGCACAACAAATGTATATTTACATTTTAATAATTTAGCAGGCTCCCTTATAACATTAGTGAATATATTCATTTTCATATTTCAAATCCACAACCCTGGTGGTGAAAGGAAAATGCTTTTCCAACTGAGCTACTCATGTACCAGGTAGGTTGGACAACAAATGAGGGCCTGTAGTGGTACTGGTCACTAGCTCCATCTGTTGACAGGATGTGTTCATGACAAAACCCCTGTGGATGTTGTCATGGGCAGTTAAGTTCACATTCTGGCATGTCCACCAATGAGCAGACTTCCTGGAGCAACATCCTCATACATGTGCCCTACCCAACACTCTTACATTTGTTGAAAATGCCCGCTCAAAGACAAACTCAGGTATGCAAAAATGCTATTATAGAATCCATCCATGATAAAGATTTTAATAAATCTAAGAGTGTTTATAGCAAAAACAGTTGAATCTTAAGTCACCTTCAGTCCTTTCCTGACCAATCTTTGAATTAACCAGGCACAAACTATGCTTTTTTTAGACCTTAACATGAGCAATACAGAAAGTCAGGTCATTTTTCACCACTTTGCTGGAAACCACGTCAACTATGAACAACTTTAGATTTCATGCATATTTGTTGTCAAAGACCTTATAGTTGAGGGTGGACAATGTGAGTCCATTTAAAGAAAGTTTAATACCAATTTATATACCAAAATTAATGTCCCAAGTGAACTGAGTAAATACATTTAACTAAATGGTTCTGATTCACATTTGTTTTATTTAATATTAAAAGTGTTTACTAAGTTGTGAAGACTGGTAGGAACTCAGAACATTTTTATTTTAACACGCCAGGGTCCACTCTAGGTTTCTTTGTACATTTCATCTTTCTTAGGGAGTTTTTTCTAGCCACTGAAATTAAACACTTCTGTTGTTTGCTCCTTGGGGTTTAAGGCCAGCTGTTTTTGTAAAAGCACTTTGTGACAACTGCTGATGTAAAAAGGGCTTTATGAGGAAAATGTAAACCCAGCGAAATTAAGGAACACAGTGATGCCTCAACATAAGCTCAATGAACTAATGACAATACACATGAAATCACGTTTCTCTTATTTTTAGTTAATAAATAAAATTCAGTCATTGAAGCTGTAGAGTTATTTATTCTTTTGGCAGCTCAAACCAAATCTACATTTTAACGAGCCCTTTTAATAATGATGGCACAATTTTATGAGCATGTTTATTTCCCATTGTCTTACATTCATTAGAAATGTAGAAAAAAGTCAATATGCAAAAACTCTTGGGAGCTTCTCCTATCTCAGTCAATCATGCAATAGTTATCTAAATACATCAAAAAGACCAAATATTTTCAGAACAGGTATCCAATATGGACTCAAATGCAACTTCTTGTTTTGTGTCCGAAACACACAAATTATAATAAAAATGCAACTTGATGCAACTTTCCATAAACACAGGAAGTGGCAAAAATACACACACACAATGGCAAATAACCATTTCAGTCAATTTCTTTTTGCAGTTTTGTAGAATTTTCAATCAATCCGGCCGAACTTTGCCAAATATTGCACTTTAATACAACGCAGCGACAGCTGCACGCCTGTTTGGCAGCACTTGCGATGCTACCACAATAAGACCCAATCGAGGTGGCGGCGAGAAGGGCAGGTTGCGCAACGCTGGGCCGGTTTACTGGGTGCTAATGAGCTTCACGATCACGTGGATGATTCGGGATCCTCGTGGGCAGGTACACAGATCTATGCTGGGGTTCCTGATCTTATCTTCCAGAAGCTGATCCAGCTCCCAGCGCAACTCCTTCACCAGCTCCGCCACCTGCAGACACACAGGAGATTTCGGCAGTCAGGAAGCGGCGAGCGGACTGTGCGTACAGCTAATACGCAGTTATTATGACCCTGTTACCTCTGCCCTCACCGTGTAAAAAACAACCGAGCCATTACCAGGGCCCAGGCAGCCAAACCCCTCCTGATCCTAAAAATCGCCAAGCGCTGCCACGCCGAGACCACATTCCTAAGAGTGCCGACCAACTGGCTGACCTGGTTGTGACGCTGCGGCGAATCGGATCCAGCCGTCATCCAGGGAGATGACGAACTCCCCCCTTCTGTAGCTCCACGCTGACCTGTCCCCCTCCGAACAGCACGAGAGGATACACGGACACCATGCTGCAATCCCGGATGAACACACGGCTCGTCTTCACCTTCTCATGATAGACCAGGTAGGGGCTGTCGTAGTGGCGCACCTGAAACCACGACACAGGGGCAATGACCGACGGCGACAACCACCTCTTATCTATTGTCTAGGTTGTTGTCGACAGAAGCGTTCAGATAAAAGTAGCAGTTGTGTCCCTGAACTTGATTGTGCGTAGCATTCAGACCGTTCCTTCTGTGGTGTCTTACTGTGTAGTTGACAGAGGACGGGTGTACGTGGACACAGCCGTCGTTCTTCGTCATGTAGCGCAGCTCGTCTGCTTTGGGCTGCATCTTCACAGCTCCTTTACTAGTCTGCTTGAACTTCTCATGAGGTGATCTCACCTACAGTAGAACAGAGGCAGCGGGGGACTTAACTCAGGTACATTAGACAATTGCGGACCTGCTGGTCACGGAGGGGTTGAAGGCTTAACTGGACTACATTGGGATAGAGGGCAGCACAGAGCATTGCAGGACATTAAACCTGATGTTGTCAGAGTTGAGGTTGGCCTGGGGAGGAGATCAAGATGTGAATATGAACTTATTTAATACTGTATTAGGAAATTCCTTTACATGAGAATGCCGTTTTTGAATAAATGTGCGTGTCCCCGTCTACCTCGCGGCCGGTAGCCCTCCACGACACCGTCGGTCCCTTTGGTGGCCATTCCTTTCAATGACTCTGGCCTTCAGCCCCTCCTTGACGAAGCCAATGTCAGAAAGCAGCTCTGTGAACTGCCTCTGTCAGGACTGGCAATGCTCCTACGATACCACAAAGCACATCTACAGACTCAAATCACTGTTAGCAATACACTGCGATAAAATGGAATCGCTCAGGTGACTGTCATAGGGGCGTCCGACCTGTAATCCCCGACTGGACAGGAAGTTCCTCATCCCCCTCCCTTCTCTGCAGTACTGGTAGCCCGTCTGGTTCCCGTTCCGGGCTGCCTTACACCAGCCCTGTGCAGAAACACACGTCACAGACCCACCTCCCATCATCTGTAGCTACCCCAGGTGCTAACGTGGAACCAACAATATTTCTAAAGAGATCCAAAATTGCACTCCCACTACAGCCAGCCTGCAAATTGCACGATTCCATCTCAACCCACATCTGTTCTGGGAAGCTTTGTGTTTTAGTGGACAGAGACCATAGGGAAAGAAGCCAGACTCTGATCCATGCTGCAGCAGTACATGGCAGCAGTTTAGGCCACCCAACCCCTATTGACATTGTCCTTGTTTTTAGCTACATAAACAAATTACCTAGCCTATTAGACGTTACCATTTTAACTCACATGCAGATATGGAACAGTCAGTTCCAAATGATTCAGTATCTGACACTAAAATCCTATATTAAATGTTTCTTAAGGCAAAAGCATGTGTTCTAGCTATTTCAAACAAAACTCCAGTATTTCAGAGGATCAAGGCTTAGGGAGAACCAGAACAAGGCTTCAGGTAAAGCCAGTGTGTTCTGTACCTTGTATGCCTGCAGCAGGGCCAGATGGTCACTGTTGGCCAAGGCAAAATTCAGCTTCTTCTCATTGGCCTCTTCTCTCTTATCCCACGGAGACACCTGCCCACAGGAAGGACACAGGATGACAGGAGATGCGGGAGGAAAAAAGGGAAGGGAACAGCAGAGGTGAGAAGAGAGACTTTCTGGCACTTTGATTCTGCCAGATGAGTTTGGCTGTAAAATAGATCGAGCCATTCTTTTCAGTTAGGGTTTTTACAGCCCAATGCCATTGGCATAGTGAGACGCTAGGAAACGAGTCTTACGAAGGGGGATTTGAAGGCCAGGCTGGCAGCAATGGTGAGGGCAGGGTCCAGGCAGCGGAAGATGGCCCCGAACAGCATGAGTTTGCCAATGCGGACGTCCACGGGCAGACAGGCGAGGTGGTAGCCCAGAGGGGTGAGCTTCTCGTCGGCGGTCAGAGCCCCCAGGTCCTGCAGACGCTGCTTGGCTGCGTCCAGGCTGCCCGTGGCCGGGGGCTCGATGAGCCGGCAGAAGACAGACTCCAACGTGCGCTCTGCAAACACATCCAGGATCTTAATCCTGAGGGAGCGATGAGCGAAGACAAAGATTGCATTAGTCACCACACATCTTTCTATTAAAACAAAGCGACGGGTTTATTAATGAGTGACATAACCTAAGAGAAAATAAGTAAATAAATGAAGAGAGGTCAGGTTGTGTGAATCCCTTCGCGACCTGTTTACCTGAGGCAGAGCTGCTCCAGGGGGACTCTCTGGATCTCCGGCAGCTGCTGCTCAGCCAGATGGTGTTGGAAGCAGTGGCTGGTGAACAGGTGGAAGCAGACCCCAGAGGCCACGCGGCCCGCACGGCCCCTCCTCTGCAGGGCGTTGGCACGCGACACCCACGTCTCCTCCAGGCTCTCCATGCTCTTAGAGGCATCGTAACTGACGGGAACAGAGTCGGTGAAATTACACATCCGGCCCAGTGCGTCCTGGGAACAGCTTATAGGACATGAATGCGGTTGATGTGAGCTGAATATATTGGTATGGTTTCCACGCGACCGTGCCGGTACACAGGCCTCATCCCCGGATGGCTTCGGGGGCCGTGGTTACCGTACCTCTTCTCCTTCATCTTGCCAGAGTCCACCACGTACACCACGTCGTCGATGGTGACGGAGGTTTCGGCGATGTTGGTGGAGATGATGATCTTGGTGACTCCGTCTGGCGGCCGGCTGAACACCGCCTGCTGCTCCTCGTTGGACAGGGACGAGTGTAGGGGGTACACCACACACCTGAGACACACAACCACTGTATTCACAACCAACACAACCCAACTACCCAACACCACGCACCTGCTAAGAAATGACTGCCCAACGTGTACCACCGTACCTGGTTCTCTTCCTGTTGTTGAACATCCTGTTGGACTGGAGCTGTTCGTAGAGGGCCTTAATCTCTGCCAGGCCCGGCATGAACACCAGCACAGCACCTGTAAAAGGCAGGAGACCCGGTCCAGAACAAACCGGTAGTGTTACCACATCAGAACAACACACTTCCTCATGCCCCCCCCCCACCCCCTACCCCACCACCGCCTTCTGTTGTGTCTGTAGCCATCTCACCTGGAGGATAGCCATGGTTACCGTCCACAATATACTCCAGCAGGTTCTCAACCAGGTCCATGTTGATCTTATCCAGGTCCATGGCAGCGATGGTCTTCAGAACCGACATCTTTGTGTCTTTTGACAAAGAAACCATTGTGTATTAGCGTTCTCCACCCAGGCGGGCGGCTGTAGAGCCCTGTCAAGGGTATAGCCTGTACGTAGCAGATGGGACCGATGAACAGACCTCACCTTTGTACCGGACCGTGAGCTCCTGAAGACCGAGCTGCTGATCAGGGATTGAGTCTTTGACAAAGTCTTTCTTCTGTAGGTTCATGAAGGACCACATGTCATCCCCGAGCTGGTCCACGGGCTCTTTAGCCGCCCCTCTGCCCCCCCAAGACGACTTGTCCTTCCCCCCGCCTGAGCGCATGAACGGACTGCCATCTTCAATCACGTACCTGGGAGAAGAGTAAAGAATACAGGTCACAAAAACGGTAAGACGAAATAAAATGTTTAAAATATTTCCGGTTTGGGTGTGTAACATTTACCGGGTTTTGGCAATGGCATCTTCTAGGAAAAATTGGTCTACGGGGAAAGTGCGTCCTGGCAAACACAAGAGATAAAAACGTAACCGTTGACTGGCAAACATAGTATTGGTACATGCACATTTCCTAAATGCGCTGAGAGGGTTGAGGGAAGTGGACGGTGTTAGACAGAGCACGGTGTCGGTACCTGGTATGTGGATGGTGTTAGACAGAGAACAGTGTCGGTACCTGGTATGTGGATGGTGTTACAGTTGTGGAAGTAGTGGGAGAAGAGGTCAGCGTTGAGGGTGGCACTCATCAGAATGATCTTCAGGTCTGGCCTCTGTGCCATCAGATCTTTCAAAACCAGCAACAGGAAGTCACTAAGGGGAGGGGGAAAGGGATTGAGACGGCGTGGTGGAAACCTCGAGGAAACAGCCGGCACTGGTACGGCACGGAGCACGACGACGTGCGCTGACGGGTGATTGGAGTGTGACGTCACCTCTCCTCCGTGCGCTCGTGGACCTCATCCACGATGACATGAGAGATCCCCGCGAGGTCGGCCTCCCCCTCCAGCCTCCTCAGCAACACCCCGGTGGTACAGTACAGTAGCCTGGTAGCAGCGGACTGAGGGAAGGAGGCAGCGATGGAAAGGTCAAATTCCATTTAAAGGGGCGCCAGGTGTGTTATTTTTTTTACCATACTACCAGCGTAAATACAAGCATTTATAACCGGAAAACATCTACAGTTAATGACTGAAGTATGTGGCGTTCAACACAGTTTCACGGACCCTGACAGTCTCCAGGCGGATCTGGTAGCCCACGGAGTTACCGAGGCGTTCCGCCCGCTCCTGTGCAACCCTCTCGGCTACGGTGATGGCGGAGATACGGCGTGGCTGGGTGCAGATTATGTTTGCCACCTGTTCAGCAGGTCCGGTCAGTGAGGCATCCAGAATGAACTGGGGGATCTGGGTGGTCTTACCACACCTGTTGAAAACCAACACAGAAAAAGTTCTGAGGGCCGCCACGACCATAAACCCAGAAAATAGAGAAAATGCAGTTCTGAAACACTGCTTTAACAACGCAGTTCTAAAATCAGTAATAGTTTGGGGCTAGAATAAGTGGTAAGTGAGTGATACAGAGAACCAAGCGCCCGTTTGGGGAATTTAGATCAACCGCTTCAAACTGAATGACAAAGAGGCAAGTGCTGGCTGCTGAAATGTAGCCTACTTTGAGAGTTACACTATTGCCAAGTTCTCAGAAATATCAGATCACTAAAAAAAAAAAAAAAAATGGTTAGGCCTAGCACGGTCGTTCCACATTCAATCCACCCACAACTCCTTCATCCAAAAAAATACAGTATGAGCTTGTATATAACCAGCCTGCCCCGTGTAAATATAACTGCAGGGCCTGATGGGTTTGGTTTATCCCAAGCATCTCCAGCCTACAGCATATCCAACACAATCTCTGACATCCAACAGAAACATCTACTCAGTGGCAAGTTCATTAGGTCCACTTAACCCATACTGGGTCAGACTCTGCCTACAAAATAGGCTGAATTCGTTAGGGCATGGATTCCATTTCCAGAATAATGTTGGTATGGATAATAAATAGGCTACTTGCCGGTGTTTAAAATGGTCCTAGTAATGACAGTGGTCGATTTAGGACCTGCAATGCTCAGGCAAATCTCTTCGTAAATCTCAAATGAAGCCATCAACCTGTCCCTCAGCCCACCAAGTGCCCCAAGAGACGAAGGAGCAAACGTGATCACGGGTATGGGGATAATTAAACCCTACTGTGACCCCTTAGATGGAGCCAATGTGATCACGGGTATAGGGATCATTACATCCTCCTGTGACCCCTTAGATGGAGCCAATGTGATCACGGGTATAGGGATCATTACATCCTCCTGTGACCCCTTAGATGGAGCCAATGTGATCACGGGTATAGGGATCATTACATCCTCCTGTGACCCCTTAGATGGAGCCAATGTGATCACGGGTATAGGGATCATTACATCCTCCTGTGACCCCTTAGATGGAGCCAATGTGATCACGGGTATAGGGATCATTACATCCTCCTGTGACCCCTTAGATGGAGCCAATGTGATCACGGGTATAGGGATCATTACATCCTCCTGTGACCCCTTAGATGGAGCCAATGTGATCACGGGTATAGGGATCATTACATCCTCCTGTGACCCCTTAGATGGAGCCAATGTGATCACAGGAATAGGGATCATTACATCCTCCTGTGACCCCTTCCTCTGAGGGTTCAAAAACACAGCCTCCATAGTGGAATACAATAAGACAACATATGTTGGAGCTTGTGCCATTTCACACAAAATAAAATACATGCATGTCTTATTATTAGACATTCATTTTCTTTGTCACTTGACACAAATGTTCAATATTTGTAGAATGTTTCTCCTAAAACCATAGATGGAATTTTAAAATGTGAATTTCATGCTTATTTCATTATTAAACAGTACACTATGAATCGCATCATTCCAATCATGAGTACGTCCTTAAAGTGAATGCGTTTAATAAAGCCATGGACACTCTTTAGAAGTCACCCTACAGGGACCACTCGGAATAAGTGTGTAGGGGATGGAGTGGGACTCACCCAGTCATGCCACTGACCACCAGCACCTGACAGGTGTCCAGCAGGTCCAGGATGTTCTCCTTCTCATGCCAGGCTGGCAGCTTTTGTCTCTGCTGCAGCATGGAGGCGAAGCGCCTGGATGACTAGCAAAAAGCAGGCACAGAAACACAGAATTACTTAGCTCATAGGGACGTTCACATTCCATCACTAAGTAAGTACAAGACTTGTGTTTGGGTGAATTGGACAGGACTGAGAAAAGAAAAAGTCTCCTATACCACCTGGTAGCCCACAGCAGATGGCGCGATAGATGGCGCTAAGCAGCAGAGGACTGTTTAAATGTCTCTTGCACTACAGCAACACCCGAGGATTTGATCTATTCTCTACCTTTTTTTTTCCTGAACTCTCTACACAGCTTCTCGTTTTCCTGCTGCCGGGCATCTGTCCTCTCTTCATGCCTTTTCACCATCTTCTTCCTCAAGTTGACATAGCTCTCGGTCTCAGGAACTACCACGTCCTCCTCTTCCTCCTCATCCTCATCGTCTTCCAAATCTTCAGTGGCCTGCAGTGGTCTGTAGGTGCTGTTCCTGCTAGTAGGAACAGTTCTGCTGTTGCCAGTGCTGTTGTTATTTGGGGCAGTTCTGCTGTTGCCAGTGCTGTTGTTATTTGGGGCAGTTCTGCTGTTGCCAGTGCTGTTGTTATTTGGGGCCGTTCTGCTGTTGCCAGTGCTGTTGTTATTTGGGGCCGTTCTGCTGTTGCCAGTGCTGTTGTTATTTGGGGCCGTTCTGCTGTTGGTGCTTGGGTTACTGCTAGTGTTCATATTACACTTGGTCTCCTCACGTGATGCGTTACTCCTCCCACCTCTGCTCTTTGACATGGCAATGGGGGGCGGAGCCACTATTACAGGGGGCGGGGAGCTGTATTTATGATGGGTGACTGACAGCAACTCTTTCATTGTGGCCTCGTCCTCACAGCATGTGATCAAGGTGTAGACCACTGGCTCCCCTTCCTTCGCTGCAGCCAAGGCCTCTCCGAACAGATGCTCTGTGACACTTAGCCTTGCCGCGGCCCCTATGGCCTCATCGTTAGTGCTGAATGCCACTATGGGAGCCTGGAAGGGGTAGCGGTTCCCTTTGGGGAAGCGGACCTCCATCTCGTATTCTGGAGAGGAGTAGCTGCTGAACCCAGGCTGGCTGGCACCCACCGGTTCCCGGGGACCTGAGGCATTCTCCTCAGTAGGCATCTGGTGCTTATATTTGCACTTGGCTCCAAACCTGCAGCCGGCACCCTTGAGGTAGAAGCGGCAGACGTCCCGAATGTGAACAGGGCCATTGGTAGGAGCGTCTGCCTTACGATTCCTCCCAGCAATGCCAGCTAGGAAGTCGGGGTCCAGAGTGACAGTCCACACACTGTTTGCAATGCGCTCGGTGAAACGGTCACCATAGATGGCAGTGAGGGCCAGGGCCTCCTCCTGTCTCTGTGTAAGGCACTCGTCCATGGGCGCCCCCTGGAGGCCACCAGGGGATATAGCTTCAGGGCGGTAGCGCTCTGAGAACACCTGAAGGAGCAGCTGTTCCAAGGTGGCTCCCACCTCCCCAACACCCGTCTCCAGGGCCTGCCTGCTGCGCTCCCGGTCAAAACCATACCTACACAACAGAGACAGGAAGAGGTTACACACACGCGTGAGCACACCCATTTCCCTCCCCCATTTCATGTAGGACAGACACCTGCAGAGTTTTCCTATGGCAAACAGTCCAATGACTGGCTGGGGGGAGGGCCGTCGGTCTTCTTCTGAATCAGGATCACAGACAGGGCTCTCTGTGCTCTCTACCGGGTCATCATGGGTGGTCCAGAACTGCCCTTCATCCCTGTAATCCAGTTCATCATACTCTTCCTCCTCTTCCTCTTCCTCATAGTCTTCTTCTTCCCTGAGGGGACAGATGGGTAAAGATAATGTTCCATTTATTAACATTATGATGTGTCCTGTTGGTTGTTAAACCAACTATAGTTCAAACTTTCCATAACAGTCCTAGTATGCCAAACAAAACGCCATCCCCGACGCCAAACAAAACGCCATCCCGTGTCCATGTTTCAGGGGTATTTAAATAGTGGACTTTAAACTCGGACTGCTAGTGAAGATGTAAAATGACTATGCTACACTCGGATTCAAACTACCGAGTGGCTGTGGAAATAAAATATCCCACAGACTAAAATGCGCAGTCTTCCCCATTACCATGATAACCTTGTGTCCTTAAAGGGGCAGCTGAAAATGTCTTCTCTGTGGTATTTTGGCTGGCTGGGTGGTATGGGCCAAAAATCATATCTTGGCATATTACATACTTTGGACAGTAATTGTGTGTACCACAAAATATTCATTTTTGCCCTAAATTGCAATAGAAACACACATTGAAGCAGTACTTGAGGATGGTAACAACTTATTTTTATGAGTTAACTATTGGGTTCTTATTGGCTTGTCCCTTTAGTGTGCTGTGTATTAGACCAAATGTCACAAATACAATTAATAGACTGTTAGAAGCTTACAAAATAATTCAGTATTTTGTCATAAGAACAGCATATGGTTATATACTAGTGCAGCGATGTATGCGTTGTGGCTTACTGTTTGACAAAGACCCAATAAGGCCATGCTAGTAATATTTTAGTCCCCCAGCATTCTGAAGCGACAGTCTCTCTTCACATGTTTACAGAACTCACTCATAGGGCTCATCGTCATAGTCCTGGGTCTGCAGCTCTCTCAGCAGCTCTTTCACCTGCTCCTGGTTCTCACTGGTCATGAAGATCTTCTGCATGGGCATGTTGCCCGTCACCTCAGGCCTGAGGCGAGGCCTGTACTCATCCAGTGTCCGAGGCCGGGGTGTCTGGCTAATGAGAGACTTGGGTAAACCCCTACCTTTACCCCATCCCCTATCTCCACCACCTTGACCCCTCCCTCCTCCTTGACCCCTCCCTCCACTTGTGCCCCTCCCTCCACTTGTGCCCCTCCCTCCACTTGTGCCCCTCCCCCTTCCTCCTCTACCTCTAGCTCCGCTGCTACCCCAGTTGCCACCACTGCCACCTCGAGCACCTCTTCCTCTGCAAACAGCGAAAGAGAAAAGATTAATTATACAGGCTTTTCTGTAGTTCAATAGATCTGAGCGAGTAAACATGAAAACTCCAGCAGTTAGCTAGTTCCACTGTACCTGCTTGAGCGACTGGGTCCAAAATCTAGGCTGAAATCGTCACCATCATCCCAGACACTGCTTGTTGCCTTTCCACCGCCTCCCCCACCACCACCTCTTCCTCTCCCACTTCCTCGAGGCTTATTAAATCGCCCTCCACCTCTGTTGGGCTGTCCCCTCCTTCTCCCACTCATTTCACCCCACTCTCTGTTATCAAAGTACAATTACACCTGAAGACATAAACATTTGATAAAATCAAAACAGTTTCATTATTAGTCATCTATAATGGCAACCTGCTCATCATCTTGAGTTGAAATGTGTTTTGTATATTGTGTACAGCAAAACAAAGTGAAGAGTCACCACACATAAATTCAATGCAATTTTTCTTACCTATGTTGACCATAGAAAGATACAGTAAGCAACCTGTTGGACAAAAATGTAAAAACCAGACGTAGTTTGCAACGTTTACTTCTTCAGTTCAGATGACGCATATACAGTGCCAGTTTCCATAAGCAAAGTTGGCAGTGTCGGTGCCTTGAACATAGGCACAGGCTAGCTAAAAATGTACTTCTTGCGAGACAAAACATGTTTAACCATTTAGTTAATA
This sequence comes from Esox lucius, assembly GCF_011004845.1. NCBI lineage: Eukaryota > Metazoa > Chordata > Actinopteri > Esociformes > Esocidae > Esox > Esox lucius. The sequence goes on along the minus strand of NC_047574.1, from coordinate 13,594,892 downwards.
AGACGAAGGTTGTTGGCAAACAACAACACGGAACGCAGTGATCACTCAACAATGAACTAACACAGCCTCCTTAGACAGGGCTAATTGTTAGCCAAGCTAGCTACGTAGCTAAGTTACATGACATCTTTGCTATTACCGTGAACTAGCCTACGCTAGTAGCTACCAGTAAGTCATGATACACATCGTATGGGCAAGACAAAAAAACTTAGTATGTTGTTAGTTAAAACGTCAATTATGATACATAAGAGAATCAGACAGCTTCTTAGTCAGAGACAAAACAGACTGAACTAACCTGACACGAATTGATTTGTCCACTATGGAATGCCAAAGGGGTCAGCATTCATGCGTTCAGAACGCGATTGTTTAGCGCCTACGGCTGTTACGCAAATGCCCGCGCCTGTTAAATAAGCGCGTGCGCCTGTTACCAACGCCGGTTATTCTCAGAAGACTGGCAAACTAGCTAGTTTTCTTCAGAGTCATAAATAGTAAAGAGTGAGTACTATATTTACATAATAAAGGTGGAGCATGTTACGTTGGTTTATTTTGCATATTAAATCAGAAAAACGTTTATCTAGCACTTGTAAGGGTTTATCTAGCAGGCGTTGTTAACAGCTGTAGGCGTTAATCTAAAAGGCGTAGGCATTACTTTAGCAGGCGTTGGTTACAGGTGTAGGCATTACCTTAACAGGCGCAAATGTATGAATTAGTTTAACAATCGCGTTTTGAACGCCTGAATTCTGACCCCTTTGACGTTCCATAGTCTACCGGCAAATGCAGCTTCCTTCTCATTGGTTAAGGTTGAATCAGAGGTCAAAGTTTATTTTCTGTTGAATGTTGCGCACGGTTGCGCAGTGAAGAGTTACCATGGTAACGTGTATCAAAATCAGCTTAACCAGCACGAAAAATTGGTCTAACAACATAGCTAGAAAATGTTTTAGCTGGCTAGTTATGTTTGAACAAGCAGCAAACCTGAAGTGTAAGCTTAGACAGTAGCTAGTTAGCATGCCAGCTTAGCTATACTCAACATTCAGTAGATAAAGCTTGTCAAAGCAACACCATAGCCATGGCAGGTGAGTAAAGTTAGCTCATGGCATAAGCATCTTTAATCATAAAAAATACAACTAAATAGATATAACAATATAATGAAGTGCTTTTCCAGCGGAGAAGGAAAAGGGGCAGGCTACAAAAAGCAAAGGTAAGCAGAGAACAGAGTGGACTCAACATCCAGAGACCACCTGGTTTCTTGTGTCTAGAATTTTGCACAGAATTATTATTATATTATACGCCCCTCAGTTTGAACTTTACATTTCTGGTTTATTACAGAGGAAGGAAATTTGAAAGTATCCTACATTTTCCCAAATGGTGACAGATATGGTAAGTGCTCATACTAACACCATAACGTTAGAATTCAGATAATTGTTTTAACCTCCCATTAACCACGTACACGGACGGTCACTGTCAGAAGGAGAGTGCAGCAAGTCCACAGACGGAATCATGGTGAGGAGTGGCAAGGGGAAACACACCTCAGCTACTGGTGTCACCTACACTGGAGATTGGCATGACGATAAGGTTTGTGAATGTGTGTGTTTGTGTGTGCATGGGTGGCCTATGTTAGGACAGGATTAATCGGTATTGGTATTTGGGGAGAGGGTTTTATTTTGGAATTCATAGTTTCAGGTTGTTCCTGCTGGGATTGATTTTTCCCTCCTCACCAGATGAATGGCAGAGGGACTCTGGTGCATCCCTCTGGGGCTATGTATGAAGGGGACTTCAAAGACAACATGTACCATGGCACTGGGACATACAGATTCCCTGATGGGACCAAATACTGCGGCAGCTTCAGCAAGAATAGGTGAACCCTTTACTTTAGCGTGTTAACTAATTCATGTCAATTCATATGTATTTGTATATAATTTAGTAAATTGTCCATGTTGGTGAATTTTAGACTAGGCCTATGGCTAGTTTATAAAGGCCCTGCTTTTTTTATAGGTTAGAGGGAGATGGCGAGTTCACAGACTCTCAGGGGCTTGTTTGGACTGGAGGCTTCCACAACAAATCAGCACCTGGCTTGAAACTTAAACTCAACATGTAATTCATGACATGATGTAAGATGACATAACTCAAGTCTTTGTTACGTTTTTAGTAACATTTATAGAAGATAGATAATTTAAAAAGGAACCGAATCAGACTCCAGTGACAGTTTAAAAGGACCAAATGAATGGCACCAACAATGTCCTTATAAAACTCCTTCAATGACGCATAATGTCTTAAAGAGTTCTATCAGTAGCAAAATCTTTAAATAACTATAAATATAAGTTTGTAACACAACAGGAGTTACATTTTTGTTAATTCAGAGTAAGACCAAAGGCTTAATCTAGTTTATTAATTTAAGTATATCAAAAACAAACTGTTAGCTAAGTTGTGTGGAATCAAGGAAGTATTTGAAGTCATAGAATGTCCTTTGTCAATAATGTGGAGAGAGAGTATGTATGTAAACTAAGAATTCATAAATGGAAAATGATGCTGTATAAGCTTTGTTCAGTACAATTAACAGAGAATGGAGTGAGATTGATTGCGAGCTCAATCAGGAGTGGAGGATTTGTGACTATAGCTGTGGAGAATGTACAGACACACAGCCGAATGTAATATCATATCCCTTTCAGCTTTTGTGTTCTACCGGACAGGGTGGCCCTGCCTGCCCAGGTTTAGTCATTGAGGCACTAGAGCCCTAAATGTAGAATTATCATACAGGGGGCCCCCGTAAGGACATCCTGCTACCGGGGCCCGCATCACCACAGTGCACCACTGCATCTATAGCTGGGTGTGTTTCTGGTCTCACATCAGGCTCTCGGATTGTGGCGTGAGCGGGCTGACCCTTCCATAATAAAACAATCCTGTGTAAATGTACAAGATTATGAAAACCAAGAATAGTTGGCTAAAATTGTTAGTGTGTGAAATGCCCATTCAAATAGGTTACAGCTTACCTAATCTTACCGTCCTAATTATTTAATCATCTTAATTACCCTACTGGAAACATGCGCTTTTTCTACAGTACTATTCCGTTTTTAGTAAATCATGTTGGAAGTTATCTCAAGATAATAGTTGTTTATGCGAAAAATATTTTCAAAGCGGATTTCTTGGACTTGATTATGATTGTGGAGTGATTATGGAGCGGGTGCTTTTATTATTGTATTTATGCTATTGTGCTGATAACAGCAGCCATTGTTAAGTGGATCCATTTTGAACACTCCCCATTGTTTGTTGTTATTCTGTTGTTTTTGTGAACAACAGAATAAAATAAATGTAAAATAATTGTAAAAAATATTAATAGTTAAGAATGGTGTTACATTACATTTTAATTTAAAGCAGAAATATAAAAAGTTGTTGCCTCTTGAATAAACTCTTAATGATGTTGCGAATGGTTGAGATAATCCTCATATTTTGATCAGCTCTTGGGCTGAATTTGATGGGACAACCTAGCCTATGTAGATTGCCAGTGACCTGGAATTTTCTCCATTTGTAGATGATACCTTGGACAGTGGAGTTATGTACTTCAAATTGCTTGCAATGTCTTTGTAACCCCTCCCAGACACATTTGAATATCACTCGTGTAGATCAAACTAGACTGAGTTTCTCATCTTTATTGAAGGCTGAACCTTGCTGAGTTACTCTTTAATGATTTTCTAATCAATTGCTTGTTTTGGTGCACCTGATCCTAATTTGAACCATTTTATGGTTTCAAAGTAAAATATTTCTTGTGTGATTTGTTAAATTGGATAACCTTGATCAATGAACTTTCCAGGGGGTGTATATGACTGCATCTGTTGAATTCCTCAAAGTAGATTTGGCCCAAGCTATTGCCTAACAATAAAAGGTTAGTTGGCTCTTTTTTAGAGGAAGGACATGGATATGACTTAGATATCAGGTCACAGATGTTGGGCCTTTCCTTGTCTACACATTCAAACCCCAGGCAAGCCCCTAGTGCCTGTGTCTGCTGATGATGTATGTGTTGAGGGCAGGCCTGGTGGCGGTTTGTGTGGTTTACAGTTGAAGGGGAGGAAAGGCGCATGGCACTTGTGCTGCATTACCCAAGCAGATCAAGGGAGAACTATACCTTCTTATCAGGGCAAGTGAGAACAGTGCTTCACAAATACACAAAGAATCAGAACATTGTTCCAATGAAGGCTTTAAATTGTGGTAATAGTGTGACCTTCATAGAAACACACATCTTTTGTTGGGTGTCTGAACTGGCTTTTCATTCCCAGTGATCCTATGCTGCTGCCTTATAAGCACAAGGCCAGAACTTGTGACACTGTTAATAAAAGTAGGTTACACAAGGAGGATCAACACACAACTTCCTGTTGTCTTGGGAGACAGCAAAAGAAAGAATGATCAGAGTAAAATCCTGAAAAGCAGCAAAGGGGGGAAATATTGTGTATCTGAAATGACAGTTTTGTGTTAAATGTACCATAGGAGACAAAGTATGAATGTACATGTAACATCCCTCATATGGGCCTCCAGGATCATGAAGTCACAGACACAAAAAGGCCTCTTTGTGGAATACATTGATACAGTGTCTAAGATTTGCATGTACTCCTGCCTCAGCTTTGTGCTCCAGAATCAGATAACATCAGCCAAGCCCTGGCCCACCATGAGTTCCACATTCAGAGAAATGGGAAAGTGTAATACTAGAAACTGGAAAAGACGTGCCTTCAGGCATCACATGCAATTAATCACACTGACTCACACAACAACGATTATATAATTATCAACAACAGTCAAAATTCAGTCGGTGGCCACCAAAAAGGTTTGGGAACTACAGTATAAACATCCATTTAGATGGAAAAACGGACACAATGACACAGACCTTCATGTATACCCACCCAGAAAATAACGAGATACAAATACATGTAAATATCTGAACGGATAAGGGTGATTCCAAAACACAGAATCACACCACACAAACCTACTGTGGCATGACAGCAGGCCTGCGTATAAAGAATCGTGACATTCAGAGACTCAGTCTATGGGTAAACCTGACTAACGACTGTGTGGAATCACAGAGGGAATGTACAGCGTCTGCACCATAAACTGACTACCTTCCGCATGTTTCCCTCCTGAGCAGACCAAATCCTCTGCTTTGGGGTTTTCAGGTTAAGTGGAACTCAAATCAGATCTCCAATTGTCTCCTCAAGATGGAGTGTCAAAAGCCCTCAAGCTTTTTCAATCTCACTCCATGACCTCTCCTATCATTCCACTTACACAAGAGCCCCTTTTGTGTGGAGAATCATCAGACTCACATGGTTCTTTGACTGAGGGATTGTAGGACAGTCATCAGAGGAAGACAGAACAGAGGAGTGCTTTAAACGCTAAAACTCCACAACCCTGTTTGTGGACTAGGCAGGTGGGCACGCGAACCATGGAAAACTGCAAGACTGAAGGTAAATTCTAGTTCTGTAACCAATATGTCACATCTGGAGTACAGGTTTCACCAATATGTTTTTTGGTTAATGGTTCTGGATTTCTGATTTGGTCGCAAGGTTTAGAGACAGACTTTTGTCGTTTTTTGTTAATATCTGTGTTGCGTGCCTAACAGTGATTATCCAATTACTTGAAATTAACCCTGGATACATTAACAATTGTTATGAAGCAAGGCTTGTTATGGACTGTTGGTATGCTTGAACCTGTCATTTAATGGTCTTTGGCATGACCTGACAATCTGATGTTGGCCAATGTCTTATGAACTGGACAAAACTTACTCTAACCATTGGAAGAAATAAATAATGTGGTTTAAATTGTTGTCCTGAATGTTCTTCTACAGGGTTCTTCCATTAGGAACTTTTCTTTTTTCCAGCTCAAAAAATTTCTATTCCACCAAAAGTTCAAATGCATAATGTATATATGATAAGCAGACATTTGAAATGACCTTTACAATGCTGCTTTCAGTTTGGATATTTGGCATTTTAACAGAAACTGTGTCTTTGTACAGTAGGCTACAACTATTTGATTGTTTGATGACTCACAAACCATTAGCTTACTGTACATGTGGTATTTCGGTATGGTTAACTCTTACATGTAATGTGCATTGACTGCATGCAGAGATGTGTTGATTTGTACATGATTTGATTTAGATTTTTGTATCTCTGAAAAATAATTTGTGTACAGCTGGGAGCTGTGGCTTCAGCTGCCAGAGTATTATCTCCATATCGATGTGCAGGTGACAGGATCTACCGTAAATACATAACAATGTGTCAGTAACTGATAATCTTAACTCCTAGAACAAGAGGACATGGAGGAAAGCCTTCCGATTGCTCAGGTAACAGCTCTATAGTCAGTCCGTCTGTGTAACACATTGCTGCATTGGCTAAGATTGTTGGATCAACACCATTAGAGAAACGGAAATAGTCGTGGCAATGGTCTGTACATCAGTGGGCTAGTGCTATATGCTATAACAGTTCTACTGATGTATAAAATGGTGGTCCACTGCTGGACGGTTGTGAAATACAATACAACACACAGATGTTGTTGCACTGCTGTGAGCTTTTTTAAATGTATTCTAAAAGCAGTGAGCCCAGGCAAAGGATTGCAGTGTAACAGAGATATTCTATGTATATTACCTATGTACATTATCTATGCTAAAGTCTCAATCTGCAGTTTTGGTCTTGAAGAAGATCACTTACAAATGCCACATGAAATTTGTTCAACTAACACCAACAGAACCCAAAAAATTTGCTTGTTTTTCTGCAATGCTTTTTAACATTGAACATTGTTTTCTACCTCAACACTTGCAGAAAACTATTATTTAAATATATTCCATGGTGTTGGTGGCCCCAGGGCACATACTAGTTTTACTTACTCAAACATCTTCTGAGGGCATAAAGAAATGTGATTGGTACAGTTGAACACCCAATTGAAATGGAGAGGAGGCGGTGCTCATGAACATGTCAAGATGGATCGCGAAAAACAAGTGAATGTTATCTAGACCAAAAATTCACCACTGAATGTTAGCTACATTACATCAAATTTAGCACGTAATCAAGCAATGTTCATTATAACATAACAGGCAACTTACTCGTTTGCAGATGTTAGCAAGTGTTCATGAGCCCCGTCTACCACCCATTTCAAATGGGTGTTTGTCTGTACCAATCACATTTCTTTCTGCCCTCAGAAAATGTTTGAGCAAGTAAAACTGGTATGTGTGAATCTCATCTGCAGCCTGATGCCTTTCACATGACTGTGTCCACTGGGATTGAGGAGAGGGGCGAGCAGCAGGCTGTTCAGCTGATTCACTTATCTTTCCAGCGTAAATTCAATAACCTCGCAGCCTTAGGATGGCTGCTATGTCAGAGTAAAAAAACAGAAAGGAATCAATGCTGGCTTCTAACATGAGGGGAGAATCCAAACAACAACAGCAATCAGAACGATAAGAGGGATAACGTGATCTCAGTGGAGAGCTTCGTGGGCCAGCAGACCCTGTACAACAACTAGCTGTGACCAAGCTGATCTCTGATAGGGTCATTTCTGTGCCATGCATGGCTGAAATCAGAGATACTGAGATTTACTATCAAGAGGACATGAAACTGAATGGGGTTCTGTGTGGTACAGCAGCCATCTCCAAGAAGTCCAAATTAGGCCAATGTGCTCAATAGGCTTGGTTTCATGCTCAGCTTGCTGCCATATCCTTACTTGTTCTGTCCTGGTCCTCTGGAATTTTACAACCCTACCCCGGCATTCTCACTTTCTTTCATCCATCCCTTTACCACCTTCCTTCTGCTCTTTTTACCATCTGACCAACTGCTCTGCTCTCTTCCTTGTTAAAACAGCCGCTCATTCACCGGAATAATCGGGTATTTACCCAAAATGCAGAGCCAACGTAGCCTTTCACGTTAATGCTCCGGAACATTCTTGAGCAATTCGTGACACGCAGTAGTGTTTTTTCCTATCCTGATCCCTGACCTGGGGTTCCAGCTGCAGGCCTTGGTGGTGGAGCTGCGTAGCGGGCTGCAGGGGGCCCTGCAGGACATGTCTGTGCTGCAGCAGAACCACAGCCGTCTGGAACAGAGAGTTCAGGCCCACCAGAGTGATGTGGACGACCAGATCATGGGAATCAGGAACTCGCTAAACACATTTAAGGTAGGCCTACCCTACTCTCGGCATGAGAAAACCCACTGAGGACAAATTGTGTTCCGGTCTGTCATACAAGAGGTCTAAATCCAGTAATATGCCTAATCCAAAAGATAGTATTGTTTTGAGAGTATGCTATACACTCACCTAAAGGATTATTAGGAACACCTGTTCAATTTCTCATTAATGCAATTATCTAATCAACCAATCACATGGCAGTTGCTTTGATGCATTTAGGGGTGTGGTCCTGGTCAAGGCAATCTCCTGAACTCCAAACTGAATGTCAGAATGGGAAAGAAAGGTAATTTAAGCAATTTTGAGTGTGGCATGGTTGTTGGTGCCAGACGGGCCGGTCTGAGTATTTCACAATCTGCTCAGTTACTGGGATTTTCACGCACAATCATTTCTAGGGTTTACAAAGAATGGTGTGAAAAACATCCAGTATGTGGCAGTCCTGTGGGCGAAAATGCCTTGTTGATGCTAGAGGTCAGAGGAGAATGACTGATTCAAGCTGATAGAAGAGCAACTTTGACTGAAATAACCACTCATTACAAGCTTTTGTGACGCCACAACACGCACAACCTTGAGGCGGATGGGATACAACAGCTGAAGACCCCACCGGGTACCACTCATCTCCACTACAAATAGGAAAAAAAAGAGGCTACAATTTGCACAAGCTCACCAAAATTGGACAGTTGAAGACAGGAAAAATGTTGCCTGGTCTGATGAGTCTCGATTTCTGTTGAGACATTCAGATGGTAGAGTCAGAATTTGGCATAAACAGAATGAGAACATGGATCCATCATGCCTTGTTACCACTGTGCAGGCTGGTGGTGGTGGTGTAATGGTGTGGGGGATATTTTCTTGGCACACTTTAGGCCCCTTAGTGCCAATTGGGCATGATTTAAATGCCACGGCCTACCTGAGCATTGTTTCTGACCATGTCCATCCCTTTATAACCACCATGTACCCATCCTCTGATGGCTACTTCCAGCAGGATAATGCACCATGTCACAAAGCTCGAATAATTTCAAATTGGTTTCTTGAATATGACAATTAATTTACTGTACTGAAATGGCCCCCACAGTCACCAGATCTCAACCCAATGGAGCATCTTTGGGATGTGGTGGAACGGGAGCTTCGTGCCCTGGATGTGCATCCCACAAATCTCCATCAACTGCAAGATGCTATCCTATCAATATGGGCCAACATTTCTAAAGAATGCTTTCAGCACCTTGTTGAATCAATGCCACGTAGAATTAAGGCAGTTCTGAAGGCGAAAGGGGGTCAAACACAGTATTAATATGGTGTTCCTAATAATCCTTTAGGTGAGTGTATATGGCTGGATGGGATATTTCTGTGTTCTGGTTGTTTTCAGGAAGACTTGAGCGGTGCTCTAACCCAGATGAAAGAGGTTAACAGCAGACAAAAAGAGATGCAGAAAGGCCTGGAACTCCTTCAGTTACAAACCAGCAGAGAGATCCTGCCTGTTCAACAGAGGTCAGTGACATACATACATTTACTTAGCAATGAATATGGAGACATTTGATTGCCTTTAGAAAACCATACTTCTTTGAATAATAACCCTAAAACCTACCTCAAACTCACAAATGGGTTCCTAATCTTAAACCTAACCCTAATGCCTAACCTTAATCTAAATTAGTCTGCTGCTCTCCTTGTGTTTCTGTAAGGAAAAGCTCCAAAGGGGACTGCACAGGGGATGGCCATGCATTTCTCTCCAATCAGACGGAGCTCAACGTCATCCAGCATTATTTCGCCAGCCTGCCCAGCAGCTCTCCACACAGGAGCACCGCCTCCACCCAGAGTGAGTGAAGCGCGTCTCATTCTACCCACTGCAGATCATACAGTAATGTCATGGATGTGTTGATTGGCTGCTCCATAATTCTTTCTGAAAGCCACTGAACATACAGTAGTTGCCTCAGCTGAGTGAAATCCCAGCGACGGTCACAGCACAATCACGGACCGTAGAATTGCACGACCAATGCTTATTTTCTCCCCGCGTGTGGACTTGATCCCGTGTGGACTTGATCCCGTGTGGTCTCTGTACGGTGAAGCCTCCAACTCGGAGCAGCAGACAGCCAATGGCCAGCCCCACAGGAGCCAGTCCAAGTCCCCACTGTGGAGAGAGAGGAAGGGTAGTCGTGACGACGTGGACACGCAGGCCACCCTAGAAAACAGTGAGTGGTATCACCGCTGCCATGAAAAGCCTCCGTGATTTCTACCTTCGTTACATCACAGTGCCCTACATGAAATCATTTCAGTCGATAACTTAACGTCCTTTTAATAAATCACAACTGCCTCAGAAGTATTTATTTTCTGTGCGTGTGTGTGTGTGTGTGTGTCAGATAAGCGGCAGGTGGCTGCCTTAGAGCTGTTGGAGTCAGAGAGGGTGTATGTTTCCTACTTGTCTCTCCTGCTGAAAGCCAACATCTCCTTCAACGGCTCAGAGGCCATCCACACCAAAGACAAACGGTAACGTACCACTGGACTGCTATTATTTACATGGTGACAGTCAGACTGCCATTGATCGGGCACCACGCCCTGTTCACCAGGGGGGCCGTGGGGTTGTAAATAAACCAGGCAGACAGGCATCCAGATATTCACCTATGGTTGAATATTAAATTTTATATTGAGAGGTATGATAGTTGTCTGACATTCAGTTCCAGTATCTCAGAAATAAATGCTCTCCTGAGCTGTTTATGCAATATAATGTCTGGGGTTTGCAGAGAAGGGTGGGACAAACAAAGACAGCACTGTAGTAGCAGCACATACAATACATGTCAGCTGCAGAGCCAAACCGCTGTTATTTGACAGGAGATACCAAACATATTATTTTGTTATTTTAGCTGTCTTATCTTACACAAACATTTAGGGTTAAGTGCCTTGTTCAAGGGCACAATGTCAGAATTTTCACCTTGTCTGCTTTTTCGTTAGCAGCCCAAGGCTCTAACCACCAGGTCATCTTCCACCCTTATTTTTTTACCTGTGTATTTGGATCATGGGCAATTTCTTTTCTGTCCTCCAAATGTTGCTCTTTCCCTCCCTCTGGTATATGCTATAGGTATTTGTCTCATCTTTTATGACTTTCTTTCCAGAACAGAATCTTCTGGGTGCTTCTTAACTGTAACTTGTCTGTTCTGGTTTTTGAGGTTTAACGGTTTACATCTTGTGATGTCGCCTCTGAAGCTCTGCTCGTGTTCTCTTCCGCGTATGATAGTCTTTGACACATCTATGACTATCCCTGGAGTCTCTGTTCTCTCAGACTGATTTTTTTCTTTACCACTGAAAGTATTCTTCAATCCTCCTTTATTGTGGTCTTAGTCTACCAGGTCATTTGTCATTGCTGAGCTCACCAGTGCTTAATTTCCATTACAAAGTCATAGAAACTAACAACATGTAACTCTCATAATACTTTTGGAGTTCCCTGTATCTTTTTTAACCTTTCTCTGCCCCCCTCCACACATACACACTCATATGCACGCAGTTAACTGACATAGAAGCTTAACCAGGAAAGACAGATCTAATTACAGTTAGATGGAGGGCATTATGAAGCAGCAAGGACGGGAAATTCATCTATTGAATAAAGCAGCCATTAAAGGACCATTCAGTTTAGCAACTCCACAGAGCTACATTAGCTATTTTAGAGCTTTATGCCAGTACTACCAACACCTCTCTTCAGGCCATTACAGACTGTAATATGCATTTAAAGGACATTTTGGATTGAGTCAGCAATGCTGTTTACTGTTGCAAGTTTCTTTATATGTTACTTTTCCATTTCAATCACACTGAAATGGTTTGATAAGAATGGAAGGAAATCTTTTTTATAATTATTTTTTATAATTGTGTGTACAGTCAAGCCCCAGTTATTGATACCAATGTTTCCCTAATTGATAAGCTCTCTGACCATTCAAAGACTTGTCATCTGCTTCTTTTTTTAATGAACACCAATTAGCATAAAGGAAAACACTTTGATTAGCCATAAAGGAAAGAGAAATGACTCTTCCAAAACCTGCTATAACTAATAGCATCCACAAATTCAGCTGTCTATTGAGTCATGTTTCATCCAACTATTCTCCCTACCATTTCTCCTTGTGCTTGTATAAATCATCACCAGGACAATGTATATTTTTTACTCTACATGAAATCATTCCAAGGTGCAAGGTTAATCAAACCTCTGCGTGATGTGTGTTACTGTAAATGGATCTTGTTTCCTTCCCCAGGCCGTTCCCCAGCTCGCTACGTTTCCTAATCCAGCAGCACCTGGAGCTGCTGCACACGCTGCAGGAGAGGGTGCTGAAGTGCCAGTGGCAGGGCATCATTGGAGACTTATTCATGAGGCTCACCAGCAAAGAGGTACTCATCTTCTAGACACAAATTACTCATGCAGCTATGGCAAAGGTCCCTTACTTTTCCCTATTCATCCAACCAGAACTGGAGAATATCACAGCTGGTTATGTTGTCACAGGCTTTATGCAAACTACATAACTCCCGTTACAGTGTACAGCTTGTTATATGCTTATTGTATTAAGACCAATGTGTGTTTAAGTTGGTAGGACTGACTAACAGGGAAATGAGTTGATAGGTAAGATTAGATGTTATGGGCCTCCGAGGAGCCAGTTTATTTCCAGTGGGCCTCTCCTCTTCCAATTACAGTCACATGGGGAATCCTCCAAATAAATCACAAGACCACAAGGGATGCTCATGGGAGATGTGGGGACTAGGAAGAGGATTTATTGTGACTTTGGTTCCTGAATATTTTTGTCACATATAGGTCACACTATCTGTGTCATCCAGTCCTTCAGAAATAAATCTGCCTTTGGCTAGGTCATCATTGGAAATGAGAATGGTTCATAATTAACATAAATGGTCATATAACTGAAATAATAAAGTAACAGAATGCCTCCACAATTCTCCATTTTCTCTGTTTACTCCAGAGTGATTTCCTGGACTTTTATGTGTCATATTTGAAGGAGCTGCCTGAATGTCTTTCTGTGGTCAGCATGTTAACCGCCACCTCAATGAAAGCAGCCGGCCTGTTCGAGGTAAACTGAGAAGGTTGACCAACCTGGAAAATACAAATACAATAGTACACTAAACCAGAAGGAAAGGGTTACTTAAGGAAATCTGGTTACCTCTGAGGGTTATTGTTTAATAAACATCTTAATTCCGATTTTGATTAACGAAGACCACATGGTGGACCTGAATGACATTATCCTGCCTTTACCTACTAGATAACCCTATTTGACAATTGATCTCACATGATTTTGGCAGAGATGTCTCTCAACTGTCTCTCAACAGTTATCTGATCTGTTCCAGGGTGACGAGACACACCCCTCTCTCCACGACCTGCTCCTCCAGCCCGTGCAGAGGATCCCAGAATACCTACTGCTGCTGCAGGTCTGGGTCCCTCTGTGACTATCACATCGGATGAATACAGAATAGCACCAACGCAACACAGCTTCTATATTTGAAGGGAGCCTTCTAAATCACAGTACCTCATCTAAAAAGTGGTGACTGTATAAACTGTCCAGATGAACTTCAGATTCAGTTAAGTCCTTAGCATCCATGTGTAGCCTGGTTTACTTTCAGACCCTGTTGAAACAGACGGATGCCGAGCACCCAGACTACTTCCTGCTGCTGGTCAGCATTCAGCAGTTCAGAGCCTTCACTGCTCAGTACGCTCAACTACTGCAGCACAACGAAGAGCTGCTCCTGCACAACCGCAAGGAGCTCAAGAGGTCAGCTTCTGATCCAGGCTCAGATTTGGTGTTCTGGTAAGAGTGTGCAAACAGTAAATAGGGGTAATAAAGACCTTCTGCTGTTCATGTGACCATATACACTGAACAAAATTATAAACGCAGCACTTTTCTTTTTGCCCCAATTTATTGTGAGCTGAACTCAAAGATCTAAGACTTTCTCTCTGTAAACAAAAGGCCTATTTTTCTCAAATATTGTTCACACATCTGTCTAAATCTGTGTTAGTGTTGATCCACTCCTTCGCATAGAGTTGATCATGTTGTTGATTGTGGCCTGTGGAATGTTGATCCACTCCTCTTCAATGGCTGTGCGAAGTTGCTGGATATTGGCAGGACATGGAACACGCTGTCTTATACGCCGATTCCGAGCATCCCAAACATTGGGTGACATGTCCGGTGATTATGCTGGCCATGCAAGAACTGGGATGTTTTCAGCTTCCAGGAATTGTGTACAGATCCTTGCAACATGGGAATGTACTGCCACATTCTGTGAAATGGATTTGGAGATGGCTTATGGTAGATAAATGAACATTAAATCCCCTGCCACAGCTCAGGTGGACATTCCTTCAGTCAGCATGCCAATTGTACGCTCCCTCAAAACTTGCAACATCTGTGGCATTGTGGTGTGTGAAGGAACTGCACATTTTAGAATGGCCTTTTATTGTGGCCAGCCTAACGCACCCCTGTGCAATAATCATGCTGTATAATCAGCATCTTGATATGCCACACCTGTGAGGTGGATGGATTATCTCGGCAAAGGAGAAGTGCTCACTAACACAGATTTGTGAACAATATTTGTGAGAAATAGGCCTGTGGTTTACATAGAGCAAGTCTTAGATCTTTGAGTTCAGCTCATGATAAATGGGGGCAAAAACACGTGTTGCATTAATAATTTTGTTCAGTGTAAATAAGACCCATGTGGTACCAAATACAGTACACTGGTTGCTCTTTTTGCAGGTCAACTATGAAGCAGTTCTTCAAAAATGTAGACTGTAATAATGCTATGCAAGCCAATGAGATGGGTTCTCCCTACCCCGCCAGCAATGCAATTCTGTGAGTTATGTTATGACTACACTAAGGAATTCTAATCAGCAGTTAGTCATTCAAGCTTCAGCATTTCTCCATGTACTAACTCTCTGACTGTCCCACTGACAGCCTCCCCCTCTCCCCTCACAGGGAGCACACCAATCATGTGAAACGTAGCAAGCAGAGGCTCCTGGAGCAGATCCAGTCTAGATGTGTCCAGGACTGGGAGAGCGAGGGGCACCACTCTGACTCCCCTATCCCGTTTTTCTACCCCGATACGGACCCCTGCCTCAAACATCCCGGTCTCCAGAGCATCCCCGAGATGGGCTCGTCAGAATGCCTGCCCAGCAAACGTTTGCCCCCTGGGTCAGCCTTGGCTGATGCCCTGGGGGAGTTCCTTCTCCCAGTGGACACCCCAGGCCTAGAGGGCCTGTACGAAGAGGCAAACTCGTCCTTACACAATGTGTCCATGTTTGACCAGTGCTCCAGCGCTTCATCCGACTCTAGCATCGACATTGCCTTTGTGCGCTGTCCTAAGAGCCACCATGCTGTCCGCGAGGTCTACAGCAGCGGTGGCAGACGGGAAAGTGGTTACAACCAGGTGCCTGCCCGGGGGTGCGTGTTGCGGGACGACGCCGGGATGACGCAAGCTCCCCACCACCGCCCCCTGCAGGCAGCTCAGCGGAAGAGCAAGTCCCTGAACGGGTTGCAGCTGGACAGCACTGTGAGCGGGGACAGTGGTCCCGGACATCTTTCTGACCACGTAAGGAACCATGGGGTCCACCAACACACCAAGCTGGACAGGCAGTCCAGTAATAAATATCACCCACGCAACACCAAGGCCCAGAGCAACAACAACAGCCCGATCAGCGCCCCGCAACATAGAGCAGAGTCAGAGAAACAGATAGCAGTCACTAAGGAGGAGTCACATAACATCCATACCAAGGTGGGCATCATGGACTATATGGACAGTCAGCAAGCAACTGGGTATCGTTTACACGATGCCCAGAGGCTGTTGTTCAAGAGGGCTGGGACGTTTGTGTCTGTCCGTCTGGGGGCTATTTGTGACCAAGTACTATGTTTAAAGTATTGTTACAGACCTCTGGGTGTCTTTAAAACAAAAGCTTCTCCTTCATTTAGGATTCGGTAAGCCCACGCTGGGGTGAAGAACCAAGGTGGAAGGCGGAGAACAGCCACATCCCTTTTAGTGAGAGGAGCCGAAAACAGGAGAAGGGAGGCTTCAGGAGCTCCTTTAAGAAGCTCTTCAAGAAGAAGTAACGTATAAGCTACCATATCTGCTGCTGCCAGATAACGACAGTTCCCAAGAGCCCTCGGCTGCACCATATCCACTTACAGTGGTTAGGAATAAACAATGTCATGCTGAAGTTATTCAAGTAGTTATTCAAGTATTGCTTTATGTTGTTTCAGTTTCTGCAGTCTTGGGTGCGCGGTAACCTCTGGGCCTTGTGTTCTGTAGGTCGAGTGGAGGAGAGAAAGACAAGGAAAAGGACAAGCCAGAAAGCCAAAACTCCAGTGACCAGGAGGTAGGGAAGACCCCAAGAGTTGCCCATCCAGGCATTGACCGTGGGACTGCAGTGTAAAAAGTGACTAGAGCGTCAATAGCAGATGAACACTGAACTCTGTAAAGCTTCAAATTATGGGACACCATTTGGGTCTCTAATAAAATACACACCCACACCCCCCCCCAGTGAAATGATAGGATACTGTATATAGACACATACATTACAATGCAATTCTCTAAGACCGGCATGCTTCCAACACACTGACATACTCCTTTCTGATTGAACTACTGTAAACTTGCTGTTCAGTGTATTTGGTTTTGAATCAGTAATAGTTTTGAAGGTCTCAATATCTATAGAGAAAATATATTTTACATACTACTGTATACTTATTAACTGTAATTAAGTACAGATCAATAACTTGCCAACAAAGTATTGTTGGAAAAATCGCCCAAAGCAAAATAAATCATGTACGTTTATGTAAAGTTATTTTTTAGGAAATAAAGGAAATTGTGAGTCATAAAAAAATAATAATCCATTTTGCAATCAATATTTGGTATACCAAGTATGTATATTATATTACCTGCCTAATCATTTCTTCATTGAACATTGTTACCTACAATGATTGCAAACCATAAAATGTGAATCTTTTATTTTACATTTATCTGACAAACAGCCAACTGTCTTCAATTCCTTCTTTTCATCTATGGACTTGTTTCATAAATCTGTTAAACATTTGAAACAAAATATACAGTATGTAAAACCAACTGATTTTATTTTACACTATATACATATAATAAAATGTTTTGCAAAATGAAAATGGTAATGCAGTAGAAAGGATGAGAGCTGGTTTCATTACACATTTGTACTATGTAAATTAAAACCACATGAATCTTGTAGTGTTTTTCCTTTTACACAACTTGTTTACTTTTTCTAAACTTGCACGAGGTAGAGACACCCTATGTATTTTGGCCAGACATTGTGAACACATTTTGGCATTATATTAAATTAAATGTCATTCATATACAGTGTCCCCAGACCTTTTGGCACCCTCGGTAAAGAAACAAAAAAGGCTATAAAAAATGTCATTGCTGTGTTTCTGCTCAATCAAAATAATCTAGAAATCCAACCTTTAATAGTAAAATAACCTTTAATGTAACAAAACAAATCTTAATTATTGGCACCACTAGGAGATATTATTTGTATATATTTCAAGTTAATTTTTGTCATTAGAAACTCTATTTCACCAGGATATGACAATGAGGTGAGACATTTTGTAGACTTTGGTGGGGGCACCATTTCTCCAAAGCTATAAGCTATTTGGACGTGTTGCCTGAAGAATGCCTTCATTCTTATAAATACTTAAACGACTACAATCCTTGGATTTATTTTTCTTACCTCTTGAACATCCTTCTCACTATGGGTGGATGGACAATACACAAGTATGCTCTGCCAGGCAGGTTCATCACAGCTCTTGTACATTTTTTATTATTATTGCCATAATAGAGGATATGGGTATTTTCATGTATCTTTTATAGCCACTGTCTAATTTATGAAGGTCAACAACCTTCTGTCATATTTAATGTGCGTTTTTTCTGACTTACCCCATGTTGACAGAAGAATAGGGAAGGGTGCATGTTTTTCACCTAATGTTTATCAGTAAAACAGGAAGTCATGGATGACCATTTAAGAGTTTCTAATGACATGGATGAACTCTGCAAAAATATACAAATATATATATTGATGGAAAAATATATGTCTATTATAATTGGTTCGTAAGAATATCTAGGGGGTGCACATAATTATAAAAAGTGCTAATAAAAGAACAATTTTTTTCTTTTAACAGGTTAGATTTAACTCATTTGGAAAATAAGATCACACTGATAAACAATTTTTAGCATTTTTTGCAAATATATACAAAGGGTGCAAATAATTGTGGAGAACACTGTACATATATATTCATACATATATTAATAACAATATATATATTTATATATACTTCATATGTATACTCTTTTTACATCATCACTAAGCCATACAGTAAGGAATGTGTTTTGTTCTCTAGATTTGACGATAGTGTATCATGATCAGTACTGACATTACAACACAATGAAACTGTGGTGCTTAAAACAACAGTACTGCTGAAGCCTGTTTTAGTGTTTGACCTTGGACAGTTCAACCCCACCAATCTCAGTACAGTATTTCAGTAACGTTCAATAAGTGTCCTAGAATAATTATACTAATCTAATGCAAACCCTGCGTCACAGCTTGTGAGAACATAAGTTAAAAGTTTACATACGTCACTTTTTTTTTTTCTCTAATACCTTTTTGTGTACATTTTAATACCAGCAATTCCACAGTAAAAAAAAAAAAAAAAAAGGCATACAACTAATTGTAAGTAAATCTGCAATTTAAAACAGTCTGAAATAAATGTTCATCTCATAGAGTTAGAAATGGAAGCTAAGGATGACAGATCTCCCATTAGACATTTCTCAAAGCGAACTATAAAGGGAGTATCCACATTTGGCTGATGATGTGTTCAGAATGACATTATCAATGGACTTTAAAGAGAAGGGTTAGAATCCTGGCCCTTGTCACATGATCAGAGAATGGAAAGTCATTTTTAGTGCTCAAACTGTCCCTCCCGCGCCTCCCCACACTACCCTTTAAATCTTTACAGTCTCCATACCTGTACATTACCTATGCACATATATCTACACCACCAGTCTTTAGTGTACAACCCTGGAGTAGCCAGGGTCCCTTTCCGCAAAAAAAATACTACATTTATATGTACAACAATTAAATAGAGGTCAATTAAGCACTTGTGTGGTGTGGGCTAAGATGCTAGCAGTAGTGGCAACACTTTTTAAGATAAAATGAAATATAAAAGTCAATCGGGTCTTTGTTACATGCCACAATAAATAAAAGTTAAGAGGAAGTAAAAGGCAAGTTGGAAGCGGACCCCCTTCAAAGGATCGGTCTTCTGTGAATCTAACGTAGTAGTGTCTGTCTCGGTCCACCACTCTCGGTCCGTCTGTCTCAGTCCGTCTGTCAGTCATGATCTGACAAATTGTGTTCCCAAGATACATGTGTGGGGATCAGTAGCTGTTCTCATGTCCAGCCAGGATGTATAAGTTGCTGGCTGCTGTGGGGTTGTCTGTCGGCCGGCTCTCCAACACCACCACTCTGAAACGCACAACGTTAGAGTCTGTTCACACGCATGTTCCAGGTGGGCATTTCATAATTTGGTGTTAGCATTTTCCTCCCACTGAAAGAAGTCCAAGTGAAAGTGTCATTTCCTTTTACATACAATACAAACTTCAGCCACTGCTAGCAAAAAAAAAAATATATATATATATAAATATAATATATATATTTTTTGCAATTACGTAACATCATGTTGTTGATTTCTGGAGATGCCAACATTAATTAAATATACCCCAAAATATTGTTCTAGTGGTGGCTAAAGTTAGATGTTTGCAATAGTTGTTTAAAGAAAACAGAATCATGGATTACACTTTTTTCCCCAACACAGATTACATTCTGGGCAAAAAACTCTAACTTCCAGATGAAAAATTTGAAATTCCAATTTTAAGGGTTAAACTGCTATAACAAAGTAGATACTGACCCAAGAAAACAGTAGTCATGTTAAACATCCTTTCCAACTCTAAGAAGAAACACGGAAAATTCCAAATAGGGGCCCTCAAAGACACCTTAAACCTAGCATCCAGGTTACTCCAAGTTCATGTTTAAAAGAGTTAGTCAGCAACATCAAGGAAAATGTGTGTGTTAGAAATGTGTTAACCAAATGCACTAAAATCAAGACCACATCACAAACACCAAACTAATGGTTTAAGCGGAAACAGGGGCATTAATGACACAAGCACACTCATGCTCACACTCATACAGGTTGGATGCAATCCAGGCTCCCCGTAGGGTATGTCCATAGATAAGAGGAAGTAGGCTAGGTGAGGCCTGGTGTGACCAAGGAGTATACCTGGGCAGACTGGCGGCTCCCTCCTGCCCTGAACTGTCGCGCTGAGAGTTTCTTCATTCACAAAATCAAACAAGCCATTAAGAGACAAGCAAGCATGCATAGAACCAAAATCTAACACGGGCAAAAAACTAACACCAAAGACTTCAGGCAATCAGGATACTATTGTACTACTGCAGCAGGTCATTAGAAAACAAATGTGGTGTCTCATGATGGAATCATGTTAATGTTATTGACTGTGTAACAAGTGAAACAGCTAGAAGTGAAATATGAACAGAAATATTATTAAATGTTAGGGGTCCAATTATTTCAGTCTGCTTAAGTGTCTCTTTAATTGGTGTGTTGGGTAAGCTGACCTTTAGCATCCCAGATCCTCTAACTCACCTGTCAGATCCCAGCAGTCTGAAGATTCGTGTGTTATCTGAGATCTCCTGTGTGATCTAGGGTGTAGACACACAAAAAGAAGGCTTTAGATCAAGTACAGACTAATGTTGCTGAAGTTATGAACAAGACCAGGGCCGAACTGTAAGTGTGGACAAATTGCTGCTCTCTGAAAAGCACACACCGACATGTTCTCAGCTTACCTCGTTGGTTTTGAAACTTCGTCCTTGCATACCGTGCCTCCAAAATGCCAGAACACTATCTTGGAGACACACTGCAAAGACAGTGAACCGTTACAATTAAGCACAGAAAGCACAGACATGAGTTCAGAAACGGTAAACATATTCAGAGGACATTAATATTTCTTCAAAGAGGTGAGTGCAGAGTTGATGGGCATCTGTGTAGAGCAAAACAGAGCCCCATAATGTGTTTCCTTTGGCTGGGTAGGAGTCTCAATACAGTGATTATAGAAAACATACCTATCGCCTCGATCTGGAAGTTAAATGTCAGCTCAGCAGACAACTTTCTGCTTGACTTCAACCTTCCTTGTAGGTTTACTATCTTTATGCACCCTGACAACAGAAGAGAGTTAATGGCCTGCAAAAGGGCTGTGGTCACATATAAGTAGAGTAAAAGGGTCGAAAATGATGAACACCTTTCAATATATCAGATGGAGAAGTAGGTTTTTATCTAAAATTATTGGTGAAGAATTATACTGTTGACCTGACCAAAGGAAGGTGAGGCATAATAGCTCCTTAAACAAAGATCCAGTGCAATATTTATAATTACACAAAATTATTATAATATATTTTATTTCTGGTCATGGGGCTCTTGACAATTGTGCAAAATCATTTTGGACCTGACTGTATGGCTAAGCTGGTATTTTGTCTTTTGACAGACAACCACTTTACTATTGGGGGTTAGCTGGGAAGGTAAAACTTACTGTCAAGACAAACCAAGATGGTGTCCCTCTCCAACTGGGTGATGTGGATCACACACGTCTGGGGCGTATCTGAGCGGACAGAGAAACAACTCCTCATCAGAAACAATCACGGTCCTAATGACAACCAGCCATCATCACAGGGACCGTGCGCTCCACTAACCGGCCTCTGTGAACCAGGAGGAGGTGGAGTTGGGATTGACCGTGCCGAAGCGGACCACCTGGCTGAGCTCGGTGCCCTTGCTGACGGCAACACAGATGAGAGGGTACTGCTGCTCCGGCACCACCAGCATCTCAAACACCTCCAGAGGACAGGGCAGGGGGAAGTCGATGTTCTACCATACGGGGGGGGGGGGGGGGGGGGGGGGGGGAGGGGACAGAACACTGTCAGTTCATCACTTCGGGGACCATGGGAAATATGCACCAGCAGCCAATTGACGAAGCTTTCCCGGAACGGAGACGCGTCTCATCTTAGACCCATTACAACACGGGCTGGCTAACCTCATTCGGACTGACCTTGATAAGCATGAACTTCTGCATGGACTCCACCCACTCCAGCAGAACCACGCTGGACTGGAACGCGCCGCACAGGTACTTATGACCCGTGTACGGGTTCCTTACTACAAACAGACCAAAGGCATTCAAGGTCACCCACAAATCGATCAACAGTTTTGCCAGGTCATTTTGCTGGCCAGAGACTGACAGTAGTGTGTCCATACATATCCTGGTGTAGAACACAAGAATTTTACGCGCATGAGCACTCACCTACGCAGCACTTTTGGCACCCTTTTGTGTCGGGAATCTTGTTAGATACGGCAAACTTCCTACGAGGATCATAAAGAACATGACGTTCGTTTTAACGTCATCCCCTGTAAGGCCATGATCAAAACAAAATGAAGGAAAAGGCTTGCAACATCATACCTAGGAATCATTTTGTCTGGGAGTTTGTGTGTGGGAATGGCCATTGGCAATTTCTGCATTTGCCGGGCATGCTCAAACAGACCAGCTAAATTATGAGAGTAGAGCTGGGAGGCTTTTCCTGAAAGAAAAAAAAGAAAGAAAATGTTCAGCTTGACTTCTAGCACACTTTTTTCCTTTCACGGAGTAAGACTATACTGTCAGAAACAACAAATTCCTGCCTCAATTTTACAGAGTGAGCATTAAGGTGCCTTTTAACCTTTCTTGCAGAGAAATGTCAAATCCCACACTGTAAAAAGAAAAGGTTCCTCAGGGACCTCTTTCAAAGATCCAATTATTAATGCTTCCTCAGACAACATCCGGAAGAACCTTCTAGGGTTGATTTTGAGGGCATAGACGGCTCTTTGAGGAATCATTAAATCCTTATCACTTTGAAACACAATTTCAAATCTTTGAGAACATTTCATAGGGGTTCAACCACAGTTTTGATGCAGAAAAAATAAGACGTATTTTTAGAGTACATACCAGCAAATTACTGCATACCAGCAAAATACCAGCAAATTACTGCAAATTACTAGACAGAGAGCTAAAAAACACTAAGGCACAGGTCTAAGATAATCACCAGATATTGAGAGCAGGCAGTTGTTCATGACATAGAGCCAAGTGCACCGTCTGGGAAAGAGCTGGGGACAGAAGGGGAGGAGAGAGGCGATCAGAACTCCATGACATCATTCAGAGTACCCCACTGAGGGGGAAAAAGGCCTTGTGAAAATGATGGTACTTCAAACAAACCTGCTCCATTGAAGTCTCATGCAGTTCGTTCAGGTTTAAAGTATAGATCCCTTCCTCGGCGCCAAATATCAAATATTGGTCTGAAAACGAGATGAAACGAAAGAGTCTATTAGGCATGTCCATCTATATCTACGTGCCCAATATTAATATTCAGTTATGATGACAAAATAACCTTGGAGTCACTGACAGACGAGGCTACTTAGATATTTCGGTGTCCTACCTCTGGTGTCTGGGTTGATCCAGGACGTGGCACAGTGGATTTTTAATGGGCAGCCATTAAACACCTTGGAGAAGCAGGCCCCCATCTGAGGAGCGAGGAGAACAGAGGTGGGGCGGTTGGAGAGAATCCAAACACAATAAAAAGCTTGTGTTGAACGCTCCATTTAAGGGTTAAATATCATTAATTGGTTTCAGAATGTTTCACTGCATTGAAGCCGGGTGTTTTTGAATCAGCATCATACTCACATGGACCTTAGGTGTGGGTGGCAAGCCGTTACTGATGGGCTTCTGAAGAAAACAAAAAGTCAGAAGATCAATGAAAGGACCCAGCTACAACTGATGATCACTGAACCATATTAGTTTCTGATAAATAGTTAACTGGAATTATTAATAATCAGTGTTTTGATTCCCTAATGCAGTGTTTCTGCTCCTGGATGTAGGATTGAGAAAACACTGCCCTAGTGTATAGAGAAGCAGAGTTAGTGGTGGTCAGAGGGGAGAGTGCGCCATCTGGTGGCTTTACCGGAATGTCCTTCTTGTCTTTCCGTACAGGGACACTCGGGGGCATGGTGGACTGCCTCTCTGCAGCACTGTCTCTCTCTCCATTCTGGTGACAGCTCAGTCCATTCCCTGCAGCGGTAAACATGTTCATTACACATGCTGGAAAATGTGTACATGCGTGTGTGTGAATTATTCAACAAACACCCACACACACACACACACACACACACACACACACACACACACACACACACACACACACACACACACACACACACACACACACACACACACACACACACTAAGATAACCACTAATGGAATATGTTTCAAAAGCATTACAACAGTGGGACACGTCAAACTAAATGTTTAGACCATGATAACACACTAGACGGAGATTGGCGCATCTCATTCCGAATGTTTTCATTACATTCAGAGAGTTGGAGTAGTTTCATTGCACCATTGTGACACGTGATACCAAGAACGGCAGAAGGAGGGGACAAATTACAGACAGAGTTGTATGACTGCAGTAACACAACACTACGTACATCCACAGATGGACAGAGGAAAGGAGGAGGGTGGGAGGAAAGGAGTGGGAGGCGGTGCCAGACTCTACAGACACTGATTGATGGGACTAACAACCAATCAGGGAGGGGCGATGCTATGGGGCGAGGCTATGCGGCTACCAATCATCCGGTCTTACTCTCTTCCTCCTCATCATCATCCTCCTCCTCCTCCTCTTCCAACACATCCAACACCTCCTCCAACTCTTCTTCCGTGTGCGGGGCGTGAAGCCACTCCCAGAAATGCCTAAAGCTCCCATCATCATTCCCCTCAGGCTCCGAGCCAGCCTGGCTCTGTGCGCCCTCGTTACCTAGGCTACTGCGCCTGTGTGGGGGCAGGCGTGGGGGCGGAGGGCGGGGGGGTACGTTTGTGGAGGCGGGTCGGGCAGGGCTCTCGGGCACAGGGCAGCGTTTGATGGTCCCCCCTCCATCATCTTCGCCCTGGGACTGGCTCTCCTGGGGCAGACATATGGACTTGGGCTGGAGAGGGAGAGAGAGAGAGAGAGAAAGGGAGCACAAAGGCAGACCTCACTAGAGGTTGAATAATGCTAGATTTCTTCTTTTTTTTTTTACACATTGGTCAAGCTCTCCTGGCCATAAAATATCGTTGAAAATATAGTTGTATTGTAAATGGAGCTTTAGGGTCCATTCCACAATAGGTGTCTTGACAGCGATGCATCCTAATGGTCCTACCTTGGGGGGCAGTGGGGGTGGGACCTTTGGCCTCATGATGGTGCTGTGCTTGCTAGAGGGTGAGGTAGACGTGAGTTTAGGTTTGGTTAGTTCGTGACAAGATTCAGGTTTCACACGTCGACAGCTATGAAACATTTCTTAAAACAACAATGGTTACCACAGTGTCCCAACACACTGTTTAACAAGTGGCAGTCACTTCCAACAGCACGCCGTTTCAGAACATTGCACTAAACACATAGAACAACCTTGCTAGACGACAGACAAGTGGTAGACTAGGCAACAGAGAGGTCTGTCAACCACTAAAAACACTGAAAGATACGAAATGATAGTGTTCCCCTGAACGGGGTTGAACAGGTGGAAATGGTTCAAACAAGGGGGTTGGAAAGACCCCAAGACAACCAGGACAACAGAGGCATTCAAGCAGAGGGAACACAGGTGCACTGGGAGCAAACAGGAAACAGGTGACAGGAACACACGTTGAGTTCAGCAAGCAAGCAGGCCGGTGGCACAATCACAAACAAACACCAAGAGGCGAATAAGGAATGACAGGGGTCAGGGTGACAGACAGGTGGTGAGCCAGTGAAGCCAAAAGGATTGTTTTTTTCCCCTCAAACAATGATTACTTCACTGCAGAAAGAACAAATGGTGGGGAGAGTGCAGTGTTTCCAGTAGGCTACTGTCTGGTAAAAATGTAGGGAATTGAAAACTTTAAGAGATTTAAGATATAACTACCACAACTGTAGCCTACCTTTTCAGCTAAATTGGTACTTCATCATGGCTCTCAGGTTTTGTTTTAAGCATTTTAAACCAGTGCCAAAGGGGTGTGTGTGTGTGTGTGTGAGATAGAGATATATATATATATATTTTGGTTAACAGATTCACAAACTCCAAAGAGAGTTGGCAAGCTCACCACACAGAGCTAATCGTAATTTGTATTTTTATTTTTTTGTATTTGAAAAATGCATGCTTAAAAGTGGAAAGAAATTACGAGTATTGGTTGAGCAATATTATTTGTCAGAGGCCGAATGGGTCCCAAATTGGAGCCCAATCACCTAGTCTGTTCAGGAAAAATACTGTGATTTAAAACACAGGTACACAACAAAATGAAAGGCTAACTTTAAGGTGCCTTAAAACGGTGTTAGGCCACCGTGACCCATGATAACAGCTTAATTGCACGTCGACACAGATTATAACCCACTGATATTTTTAGGAGAAATATAACACTACTATTCCAACCTTGGTAGGAAGCCCAGTTAATAACCTCTGAGGAATCTCCCATGAGTGCTCAATCAGGTTGAGATCTTAAGGATGATTGGCCGTGACTATGGATTACAGAAATATCATGCTCATCAGACCATTAAGTGAGGACTTGTGATGGTGAATAGAGAGATGATCCTCCTAGCCATGGGGGCAAAGCCACGGCAGGTAAAATAAACGGGAATCTGGGGCTACCCAGCTTTTTTAAAAGTGCTAAGTAAGATCGGATGTTCCTTGTGTAGGAATGACAAAGGAACAGTCATCTCACATTTACACCTTGTTGCCAGTTACCTGTAGTTCTGCTCTATTGTAGGCAATGAATGACACCCATGTCTGAGTCCGAAGCTCAAAGTAAATCTCTAGGGAGATGCAGGACTGCCGAAAGCGCAGAAAGAGGTGGAGAGAGGGTACTGGGTCAGGGAACACAGGAGGACACAGCACGGATCTGATGGTGGGGCATGCGGCATGAAGATACGTGAATGAAACTTGAAAAGAGGAAGTGTTCCTCTTCCTCGCCGTTCAAGAGGACGGCCAGATTCAGAACACTGGAAGGACTTACTGTTGAGTTTCATCACCATCATCATCCTCATCCTCATCAGTCTCTAAATGTGCCATATGACCCCTGAGGAGACGGAGATAGATGGGGGGGGGGGCAGTGGCTCAGTGGGCAGCACAGTGGGCTAAGAGACAAAGTCAAGCAGCTCTCCTCTTTTAGCCGTGGGGAAGGGACACTGACACAGTCACAGGAGTTTGAACTGCATGACGAGTATATCATAAAATGACAACACAAACAACAGACTGGAACTAAACAACTGCATGGCCACAACATTTAATCGAATTCAAATAGGGCTTAATAAACCAAAATGCTCCAGTTTGCCGACTTTAATCCTCTTATTATAGGTCTGGGTAATATCACCATGAACTGTTCACCCAGATAAGGTTTAGACTAAGTAATAAAATCAGTGTATAAGCCATGCTTTGTCGTGCATGGATTCTGGCGATCACACAACATAGGCTGACCTGATTATAAGCACTGAACCGCAACGGAACAAACAGATGAATCAAACCATAATGGCAGCAGTCAGAGCAGATTAGTTTTGCATGACACTGATTGGCTGAATTAGTCCTGCATTAACACTGACTGGCCGATGGGTGGGTGCGGTTAGGACACATCAGCAAATCAAAGAACAGTGCAGTGTCTGGGCGGGGGGGGGGGGGGTGGTGGCCTAACTCACCTCTGCTTAAGCTCCTCTTCCACTGATTTGAGAAGACTCCTGTCAAATAACGAGTGACAGGAATGTGTGAGAAGTGAAAAAGAGAGGAGAATAAGTGAGAACTTACTGTGACAGAACAGCACGAGAGTAAAAGGGATATTTCTCAGAGGCGGATTCTGACCTAAACTAACACGACATTCTTTAATGGAGGGTATTAACCCAGAGTAAATTCATTCAGAGCGCCGGAGTCTGAGATTCATCCCGGCTGTACACTCACCTGGGATGTGTGAAGCGGTCAGGTCAGTTGTGGGTTCAACAGTGTGTGTGTGTGTGTGTGTGTGTAGATGGGTAAGAATGAAACAGAACATAAACCCATCAAGGCTACCCAGTGAGAGAAAGGTGAAGGAATATGTTCAAACATCAGAAACAGACTAAAATTGAGAGCACCTCAAATCTGATGAGGGAAGTGTCTTTTTAACTACCCTCTCAGCTGACTAACAGCACACACTTCTGGAAACACATCCATCATTCCACCCCAACCTGCTTATGGAGCAGATCATTCCAATGTAAACACACTTGGCTAAAGCAGCATCGAGCGAGTCTCTCACTTCACAGGCACAGTGCTTACAGTGCACTTCTTCAGAGCTGCGCTCCAAGCATGGCAGGAATGATGTCATGAATAAATGATTAGACGCCTTTCTCTCTACAGGAAGTCACCTTTCAGTACCGCTGCACCATCTGCTAGGACTACCCCTTCTGTGCAGATAAAACCCAAGGAGAGGGAGGAAGAGAAGATATGAAGAAGAGGGGAAAGCTTAAGAGGCAAGGATAAGAGGGGAGTGAGGGAGTAAAGACGATTTAGCGGAGGGCGGGAGCGGGGAGAATGCAGGC